>NW_028294664.1:0-84830 GCF_964341445.2 Mesoplodon mirus
AGTCCAACATGACAAGGAAGTTGGCTCCCTCGCCTTACCTGAGCTCTACCTCGAAAAACACTCTGCTTAGCGCTCCTTCTCGGACCTCAAACCTGCAGTCACCTTACCTAAGGAAAAAGTCAGGCTGGGTTCCACTGCAACGGACGCACAGTTCTTCGTGGAACGCTGCAGGCTTTTGGAAGATGCACAGGCCCCTAGGCCGACCTGGGGCTTTCGAAAAGTTAGGCAGTTCCCTTCAAGCCGAAAACCCTGCAGAGAAAAGTTGATTTAGGGAAGGGGTCAGTGGGTAGCTTGTGTCTCTTCTGACTTCGTCGGAATACCAGGTACGTAAGCAGTGCGTCCACCTCGAATGGGGGGCCTGATTATCACAAGCCTTGTTTTTCCCCGCTGGAAAGCGCCATGCGTGAGCCCTTGACGCTTCCGGGTGATAGTGCGTTTGCCGGCTTACTAGTCAGTGCAGGCATGGCACTGAGTAAAAAATGAGTTTCCTCGAAAGAAATAGGGTACTACGACTTCCTGGGTGGGAGCTTTCCCTGCCCTGCTTTATAGCGAAAGGGAAACTCAACATGAACGCTCGCCTCGACGTGTGGCCCTGCTTTGCCATGCAGAAGGGGAGGCGTGCGGCACCTTCTATGACACCCACGTCGCAGCTCTGCTTTACTTTAAAGGCAGTAAGCTGTAAAGGCCTCCTAGGACCCTCGCGTCCGCACACGATTCTGTATAAGAACACGGAGTAACTGCAGGCTCCTAGTGGCCTGGTGAGCCTCATCCAGTCGCGAAGATCCTTAGCTGTACCCCTCTGTAGCTGAGTGTAGGCCAACATATTGAACTCGTACGTCGGAGAGCTAGACCGCCTCCGGTGCCAGACGGATTCAGTAACACGGTTGTAGCACTTCCAGCATTCAGTGCCGGTCGGCCTCATTGCCCTGTCAGAGCGATACTGAGAGAGACACTCTGCTTAGCATTCCTTCTAGGTCTTGTTACCTGCAGTCACCCTACCTCAAGGAAAAACTCGGGTTGAGTTCCACTGCAACTAAAAATCAGTTCTTCGTGGAACACAGCAGGCTTTTGGAAGATGCACAGGCCCCTAGGCTGACCCACGGCATTCTTTCCTTTAGGCCACGCCCTACCCGCAGAACACGCTGTATCGAGAAGTTGATTTAGGGAAGGGCCCACTGAGTGAGTACCATGTGTCTCTTTTGAAGTTTTCGAAACAATAGGTACTGAGGCTTCCTGTCAACCTCGAAATGGGGGCCTGAGGGCACAGGCCTTTTTTCCCCAATGTTGACAATTACATTCGGGCAGCCTGGAAGCTTCTGCAAAAACACTTGTGTTTCCAGGATTCTAGTCATTTCATGCAGGGCTCGGATAGGAAGCTGACTTTTCTCCAAGAGACAGGGTGCCTCCGTTTCCTGGCTGGGCTATTATCCTGCCCTGTGTTTTTTCTTATTTGGGTGTACGCGCACCTCTCACGGTTGTGGCCTCTCCCATTGCGGAGCACCGGCTCCTGAGGCTTAGGTTCAGCGGCTAAGGCTCACGGGTCCGGCACTACGGCAGCATGTGGGATCTTCCCGGATCGGGGTACGAACCCGTGTCTCCTGCATCGGCAGGCTGACTTTCAACTACCGTTCCACAAAGAGAGCCTGACCCTGCTTTAGAGCTAAAGGGACCCGAAACGCAAACACTGGCTTTTCACTACGGCCCTGGGTTTCCATGCAGAAAGCTGGGTGGGCAGCAGCTTCCATGGGGCATTTTGGCTGTGCTCCTTTAGTTTAACGAGGGTAGGTCTTTCCGGACTCCTAGGACATGAGCACCAGTTTCCTTACAAGAACACTCAGGAATCCAGGCTCCAGTGGGCCTGTGGAGCAGCACCCAGCCCCGTAGGTCCTTCAGCGCACCCCCGTGTATGGTCAGTGAAGCGCCACACACTGCACTCTTCCCTGGGAGAGCTAGATATCCTCCGCTCCGCCACAGCTTCAGAAAGACGTTCCTAGCCAGTCCAGCAGGTCAAAAACACTCTTGTTGCCGGGATTGTAGTCCCTGCAGGCGTGCCTGCGAGAGGCAAATGAGCTTTCTCGAAAGAAGCAGGGTGCTTCCGGTTCCTGAGTAAGCTTCCCTGCCCAGCTTTAGGGCGAAAGGGAAACTCAGTGTCCACACGAGACTCGAAAATCGCCCTGGTGGGCCGTGCCGATTGGAAGGCGTGCAGCACTTTGCCTGAGGCATGACTTGCTGTTCTGCTTTCGTTTTCGGTGGTGCGCCTTTAAGGACTCCTAAGACCGTCGTGTCAGCACCCGTGTCCGTCCAAGAACACTGAGTACCGCCAGGCTCCTAGGGCCCGCTTGAGCGTCATCCAGCCCCGAGGGCCCTTAGGTGTACGCCTGTTTACGCCGAGTGTAGGGCAACATACTGCACTCTTCCTTGGGAGAGACAGATTTCCTCAGCTCTCCAACAGCTTCTGTTTCAAGGTTGTATCCAGTCCAACATGACAAGGAAGTTGGCTCCCTCGCCTTACCTGAGCTCTACCTCGAAAAACACTCTGCTTAGCGCTCCTTCTCGGACCTCAAACCTGCAGTCACCTTACCTAAGGAAAAAGTCAGGCTGGGTTCCACTGCAACGGACGCACAGTTCTTCGTGGAACGCTGCAGGCTTTTGGAAGATGCACAGGCCCCTAGGCCGACCTGGGGCTTTCGAAAAGTTAGGCAGTTCCCTACAAGCCGAAAACCCTGCAGAGAAAAGTTGATTTAGGGAAGGGGTCAGTGGGTAGCTTGTGTCTCTTCTGACTTCGTCGGAATACCAGGTACGTAAGCAGTGCGTCCACCTCGAATGGGGGGCCTGATTATCACAAGCCTTGTTTTTCCCCGCTGGAAAGCGCCATGCGTGAGCCCTTGACGCTTCCGGGTGATAGTGCGTTTGCCGGCTTACTAGTCAGTGCAGGCATGGCACTGAGTAAAAAATGAGTTTCCTCGAAAGAAATAGGGTACTACGACTTCCTGGGTGGGAGCTTTCCCTGCCCTGCTTTATAGCGAAAGGGAAACTCAACATGAACGCTCGCCTCGACGTGTGGCCCTGCTTTGCCATGCAGAAGGGGAGGCGTGCGGCACCTTCTATGACACCCACGTCGCAGCTCTGCTTTACTTTAAAGGCAGTAAGCTGTAAAGGCCTCCTAGGACCCTCGCGTCCGCACACGATTCTGTATAAGAACACGGAGTAACTGCAGGCTCCTAGTGGCCTGGTGAGCCTCATCCAGTCGCGAAGATCCTTAGCTGTACCCCTCTGTAGCTGAGTGTAGGCCAACATATTGAACTCGTACGTCGGAGAGCTAGACCGCCTCCGGTGCCAGACGGATTCAGTAACACGGTTGTAGCACTTCCAGCATTCAGTGCCGGTCGGCCTCATTGCCCTGTCAGAGCGATACTGAGAGAGACACTCTGCTTAGCATTCCTTCTAGGTCTTGTTACCTGCAGTCACCCTACCTCAAGGAAAAACTCGGGTTGAGTTCCACTGCAACTAAAAATCAGTTCTTCGTGGAACACAGCAGGCTTTTGGAAGATGCACAGGCCCCTAGGCTGACCCACGGCATTCTTTCCTTTAGGCCACGCCCTACCCGCAGAACACGCTGTATCGAGAAGTTGATTTAGGGAAGGGCCCACTGAGTGAGTACCATGTGTCTCTTTTGAAGTTTTCGAAACAATAGGTACTGAGGCTTCCTGTCAACCTCGAAATGGGGGCCTGAGGGCACAGGCCTTTTTTCCCCAATGTTGACAATTACATTCGGGCAGCCTGGAAGCTTCTGCAAAAACACTTGTGTTTCCAGGATTCTAGTCATTTCATGCAGGGCTCGGATAGGAAGCTGACTTTTCTCCAAGAGACAGGGTGCCTCCGTTTCCTGGCTGGGCTATTATCCTGCCCTGTGTTTTTTCTTATTTGGGTGTACGCGCACCTCTCACGGTTGTGGCCTCTCCCATTGCGGAGCACCGGCTCCTGAGGCTTAGGTTCAGCGGCTAAGGCTCACGGGTCCGGCACTACGGCAGCATGTGGGATCTTCCCGGATCGGGGTACGAACCCGTGTCTCCTGCATCGGCAGGCTGACTTTCAACTACCGTTCCACAAAGAGAGCCTGACCCTGCTTTAGAGCTAAAGGGACCCGAAACGCAAACACTGGCTTTTCACTACGGCCCTGGGTTTCCATGCAGAAAGCTGGGTGGGCAGCAGCTTCCATGGGGCATTTTGGCTGTGCTCCTTTAGTTTAACGAGGGTAGGTCTTTCCGGACTCCTAGGACATGAGCACCAGTTTCCTTACAAGAACACTCAGGAATCCAGGCTCCAGTGGGCCTGTGGAGCAGCACCCAGCCCCGTAGGTCCTTCAGCGCACCCCCGTGTATGGTCAGTGAAGCGCCACACACTGCACTCTTCCCTGGGAGAGCTAGATATCCTCCGCTCCGCCACAGCTTCAGAAAGACGTTCCTAGCCAGTCCAGCAGGTCAAAAACACTCTTGTTGCCGGGATTGTAGTCCCTGCAGGCGTGCCTGCGAGAGGCAAATGAGCTTTCTCGAAAGAAGCAGGGTGCTTCCGGTTCCTGAGTAAGCTTCCCTGCCCAGCTTTAGGGCGAAAGGGAAACTCAGTGTCCACACGAGACTCGAAAATCGCCCTGGTGGGCCGTGCCGATTGGAAGGCGTGCAGCACTTTGCCTGAGGCATGACTTGCTGTTCTGCTTTCGTTTTCGGTGGTGCGCCTTTAAGGACTCCTAAGACCGTCGTGTCAGCACCCGTGTCCGTCCAAGAACACTGAGTACCGCCAGGCTCCTAGGGCCCGCTTGAGCGTCATCCAGCCCCGAGGGCCCTTAGGTGTACGCCTGTTTACGCCGAGTGTAGGGCAACATACTGCACTCTTCCTTGGGAGAGACAGATTTCCTCAGCTCTCCAACAGCTTCTGTTTCAAGGTTGTATCCAGTCCAACATGACAAGGAAGTTGGCTCCCTCGCCTTACCTGAGCTCTACCTCGAAAAACACTCTGCTTAGCGCTCCTTGTCGGACCTCAAACCTGCAGTCACCTTACCTAAGGAAAAAGTCAGGCTGGGTTCCACTGCAACGGACGCACAGTTCTTCGTGGAACGCTGCAGGCTTTTGGAAGATGCACAGGCCCCTAGGCCGACCTGGGGCTTTCGAAAAGTTAGGCAGTTCCCTACAAGCCGAAAACCCTGCAGAGAAAAGTTGATTTAGGGAAGGGGTCAGTGGGTAGCTTGTGTCTCTTCTGACTTCGTCGGAATACCAGGTACGTAAGCAGTGCGTCCACCTCGAATGGGGGGCCTGATTATCACAAGCCTTGTTTTTCCCCGCTGGAAAGCGCCATGCGTGAGCCCTTGACGCTTCCGGGTGATAGTGCGTTTGCCGGCTTACTAGTCAGTGCAGGCATGGCACTGAGTAAAAAATGAGTTTCCTCGAAAGAAATAGGGTACTACGACTTCCTGGGTGGGAGCTTTCCCTGCCCTGCTTTATAGCGAAAGGGAAACTCAACATGAACGCTCGCCTCGACGTGTGGCCCTGCTTTGCCATGCAGAAGGGGAGGCGTGCGGCACCTTCTATGACACCCACGTCGCAGCTCTGCTTTACTTTAAAGGCAGTAAGCTGTAAAGGCCTCCTAGGACCCTCGCGTCCGCACACGATTCTGTATAAGAACACGGAGTAACTGCAGGCTCCTAGTGGCCTGGTGAGCCTCATCCAGTCGCGAAGATCCTTAGCTGTACCCCTCTGTAGCTGAGTGTAGGCCAACATATTGAACTCGTACGTCGGAGAGCTAGACCGCCTCCGGTGCCAGACGGATTCAGTAACACGGTTGTAGCACTTCCAGCATTCAGTGCCGGTCGGCCTCATTGCCCTGTCAGAGCGATACTGAGAGAGACACTCTGCTTAGCATTCCTTCTAGGTCTTGTTACCTGCAGTCACCCTACCTCAAGGAAAAACTCGGGTTGAGTTCCACTGCAACTAAAAATCAGTTCTTCGTGGAACACAGCAGGCTTTTGGAAGATGCACAGGCCCCTAGGCTGACCCACGGCATTCTTTCCTTTAGGCCACGCCCTACCCGCAGAACACGCTGTATCGAGAAGTTGATTTAGGGAAGGGCCCACTGAGTGAGTACCATGTGTCTCTTTTGAAGTTTTCGAAACAATAGGTACTGAGGCTTCCTGTCAACCTCGAAATGGGGGCCTGAGGGCACAGGCCTTTTTTCCCCAATGTTGACAATTACATTCGGGCAGCCTGGAAGCTTCTGCAAAAACACTTGTGTTTCCAGGATTCTAGTCATTTCATGCAGGGCTCGGATAGGAAGCTGACTTTTCTCCAAGAGACAGGGTGCCTCCGTTTCCTGGCTGGGCTATTATCCTGCCCTGTGTTTTTTCTTATTTGGGTGTACGCGCACCTCTCACGGTTGTGGCCTCTCCCATTGCGGAGCACCGGCTCCTGAGGCTTAGGTTCAGCGGCTAAGGCTCACGGGTCCGGCACTACGGCAGCATGTGGGATCTTCCCGGATCGGGGTACGAACCCGTGTCTCCTGCATCGGCAGGCTGACTTTCAACTACCGTTCCACAAAGAGAGCCTGACCCTGCTTTAGAGCTAAAGGGACCCGAAACGCAAACACTGGCTTTTCACTACGGCCCTGGGTTTCCATGCAGAAAGCTGGGTGGGCAGCAGCTTCCATGGGGCATTTTGGCTGTGCTCCTTTAGTTTAACGAGGGTAGGTCTTTCCGGACTCCTAGGACATGAGCACCAGTTTCCTTACAAGAACACTCAGGAATCCAGGCTCCAGTGGGCCTGTGGAGCAGCACCCAGCCCCGTAGGTCCTTCAGCGCACCCCCGTGTATGGTCAGTGAAGCGCCACACACTGCACTCTTCCCTGGGAGAGCTAGATATCCTCCGCTCCGCCACAGCTTCAGAAAGACGTTCCTAGCCAGTCCAGCAGGTCAAAAACACTCTTGTTGCCGGGATTGTAGTCCCTGCAGGCGTGCCTGCGAGAGGCAAATGAGCTTTCTCGAAAGAAGCAGGGTGCTTCCGGTTCCTGAGTAAGCTTCCCTGCCCAGCTTTAGGGCGAAAGGGAAACTCAGTGTCCACACGAGACTCGAAAATCGCCCTGGTGGGCCGTGCCGATTGGAAGGCGTGCAGCACTTTGCCTGAGGCATGACTTGCTGTTCTGCTTTCGTTTTCGGTGGTGCGCCTTTAAGGACTCCTAAGACCGTCGTGTCAGCACCCGTGTCCGTCCAAGAACACTGAGTACCGCCAGGCTCCTAGGGCCCGCTTGAGCGTCATCCAGCCCCGAGGGCCCTTAGGTGTACGCCTGTTTACGCCGAGTGTAGGGCAACATACTGCACTCTTCCTTGGGAGAGACAGATTTCCTCAGCTCTCCAACAGCTTCTGTTTCAAGGTTGTATCCAGTCCAACATGACAAGGAAGTTGGCTCCCTCGCCTTACCTGAGCTCTACCTCGAAAAACACTCTGCTTAGCGCTCCTTCTCGGACCTCAAACCTGCAGTCACCTTACCTAAGGAAAAAGTCAGGCTGGGTTCCACTGCAACGGACGCACAGTTCTTCGTGGAACGCTGCAGGCTTTTGGAAGATGCACAGGCCCCTAGGCCGACCTGGGGCTTTCGAAAAGTTAGGCAGTTCCCTACAAGCCGAAAACCCTGCAGAGAAAAGTTGATTTAGGGAAGGGGTCAGTGGGTAGCTTGTGTCTCTTCTGACTTCGTCGGAATACCAGGTGCGTAAGCAGTGCGTCCACCTCGAATGGGGGGCCTGATATCACAAGCCTTGTTCTTCCCCGCTGGACGGCGCCATGCGTGAGCCCTTGACGCTTCCGGGTGATAGTGCGTTTGCCGGCTTACTAGTCAGTGCAGGCATGGCACTGAGTAAAAAATGAGTTTCCTCGAAAGAAATAGGGTACTACGACTTCCTGGGTGGGAGCTTTCCCTGCCCTGCTTTATAGCGAAAGGGAAACTCAACATGAACGCTCGCCTCGACGTGTGGCCCTGCTTTGCCATGCAGAAGGGGAGGCGTGCGGCACCTTCTATGACACCCACGTCGCAGCTCTGCTTTACTTTAAAGGCAGTAAGCTGTAAAGGCCTCCTAGGACCCTCGCGTCCGCACACGATTCTGTATAAGAACACGGAGTAACTGCAGGCTCCTAGTGGCCTGGTGAGCCTCATCCAGTCGCGAAGATCCTTAGCTGTACCCCTCTGTAGCTGAGTGTAGGCCAACATATTGAACTCGTACGTCGGAGAGCTAGACCGCCTCCGGTGCCAGACGGATTCAGTAACACGGTTGTAGCACTTCCAGCATTCAGTGCCGGTCGGCCTCATTGCCCTGTCAGAGCGATACTGAGAGAGACACTCTGCTTAGCATTCCTTCTAGGTCTTGTTACCTGCAGTCACCCTACCTCAAGGAAAAACTCGGGTTGAGTTCCACTGCAACTAAAAATCAGTTCTTCGTGGAACACAGCAGGCTTTTGGAAGATGCACAGGCCCCTAGGCTGACCCACGGCATTCTTTCCTTTAGGCCACGCCCTACCCGCAGAACACGCTGTATCGAGAAGTTGATTTAGGGAAGGGCCCACTGAGTGAGTACCATGTGTCTCTTTTGAAGTTTTCGAAACAATAGGTACTGAGGCTTCCTGTCAACCTCGAAATGGGGGCCTGAGGGCACAGGCCTTTTTTCCCCAATGTTGACAATTACATTCGGGCAGCCTGGAAGCTTCTGCAAAAACACTTGTGTTTCCAGGATTCTAGTCATTTCATGCAGGGCTCGGATAGGAAGCTGACTTTTCTCCAAGAGACAGGGTGCCTCCGTTTCCTGGCTGGGCTATTATCCTGCCCTGTGTTTTTTCTTATTTGGGTGTACGCGCACCTCTCACGGTTGTGGCCTCTCCCATTGCGGAGCACCGGCTCCTGAGGCTTAGGTTCAGCGGCTAAGGCTCACGGGTCCGGCACTACGGCAGCATGTGGGATCTTCCCGGATCGGGGTACGAACCCGTGTCTCCTGCATCGGCAGGCTGACTTTCAACTACCGTTCCACAAAGAGAGCCTGACCCTGCTTTAGAGCTAAAGGGACCCGAAACGCAAACACTGGCTTTTCACTACGGCCCTGGGTTTCCATGCAGAAAGCTGGGTGGGCAGCAGCTTCCATGGGGCATTTTGGCTGTGCTCCTTTAGTTTAACGAGGGTAGGTCTTTCCGGACTCCTAGGACATGAGCACCAGTTTCCTTACAAGAACACTCAGGAATCCAGGCTCCAGTGGGCCTGTGGAGCAGCACCCAGCCCCGTAGGTCCTTCAGCGCACCCCCGTGTATGGTCAGTGAAGCGCCACACACTGCACTCTTCCCTGGGAGAGCTAGATATCCTCCGCTCCGCCACAGCTTCAGAAAGACGTTCCTAGCCAGTCCAGCAGGTCAAAAACACTCTTGTTGCCGGGATTGTAGTCCCTGCAGGCGTGCCTGCGAGAGGCAAATGAGCTTTCTCGAAAGAAGCAGGGTGCTTCCGGTTCCTGAGTAAGCTTCCCTGCCCAGCTTTAGGGCGAAAGGGAAACTCAGTGTCCACACGAGACTCGAAAATCGCCCTGGTGGGCCGTGCCGATTGGAAGGCGTGCAGCACTTTGCCTGAGGCATGACTTGCTGTTCTGCTTTCGTTTTCGGTGGTGCGCCTTTAAGGACTCCTAAGACCGTCGTGTCAGCACCCGTGTCCGTCCAAGAACACTGAGTACCGCCAGGCTCCTAGGGCCCGCTTGAGCGTCATCCAGCCCCGAGGGCCCTTAGGTGTACGCCTGTTTACGCCGAGTGTAGGGCAACATACTGCACTCTTCCTTGGGAGAGACAGATTTCCTCAGCTCTCCAACAGCTTCTGTTTCAAGGTTGTATCCAGTCCAACATGACAAGGAAGTTGGCTCCCTCGCCTTACCTGAGCTCTACCTCGAAAAACACTCTGCTTAGCGCTCCTTCTCGGACCTCAAACCTGCAGTCACCTTACCTAAGGAAAAAGTCAGGCTGGGTTCCACTGCAACGGACGCACAGTTCTTCGTGGAACGCTGCAGGCTTTTGGAAGATGCACAGGCCCCTAGGCCGACCTGGGGCTTTCGAAAAGTTAGGCAGTTCCCTACAAGCCGAAAACCCTGCAGAGAAAAGTTGATTTAGGGAAGGGGTCAGTGGGTAGCTTGTGTCTCTTCTGACTTCGTCGGAATACCAGGTACGTAAGCAGTGCGTCCACCTCGAATGGGGGGCCTGATTATCACAAGCCTTGTTTTTCCCCGCTGGAAAGCGCCATGCGTGAGCCCTTGACGCTTCCGGGTGATAGTGCGTTTGCCGGCTTACTAGTCAGTGCAGGCATGGCACTGAGTAAAAAATGAGTTTCCTCGAAAGAAATAGGGTACTACGACTTCCTGGGTGGGAGCTTTCCCTGCCCTGCTTTATAGCGAAAGGGAAACTCAACATGAACGCTCGCCTCGACGTGTGGCCCTGCTTTGCCATGCAGAAGGGGAGGCGTGCGGCACCTTCTATGACACCCACGTCGCAGCTCTGCTTTACTTTAAAGGCAGTAAGCTGTAAAGGCCTCCTAGGACCCTCGCGTCCGCACACGATTCTGTATAAGAACACGGAGTAACTGCAGGCTCCTAGTGGCCTGGTGAGCCTCATCCAGTCGCGAAGATCCTTAGCTGTACCCCTCTGTAGCTGAGTGTAGGCCAACATATTGAACTCGTACGTCGGAGAGCTAGACCGCCTCCGGTGCCAGACGGATTCAGTAACACGGTTGTAGCACTTCCAGCATTCAGTGCCGGTCGGCCTCATTGCCCTGTCAGAGCGATACTGAGAGAGACACTCTGCTTAGCATTCCTTCTAGGTCTTGTTACCTGCAGTCACCCTACCTCAAGGAAAAACTCGGGTTGAGTTCCACTGCAACTAAAAATCAGTTCTTCGTGGAACACAGCAGGCTTTTGGAAGATGCACAGGCCCCTAGGCTGACCCACGGCATTCTTTCCTTTAGGCCACGCCCTACCCGCAGAACACGCTGTATCGAGAAGTTGATTTAGGGAAGGGCCCACTGAGTGAGTACCATGTGTCTCTTTTGAAGTTTTCGAAACAATAGGTACTGAGGCTTCCTGTCAACCTCGAAATGGGGGCCTGAGGGCACAGGCCTTTTTTCCCCAATGTTGACAATTACATTCGGGCAGCCTGGAAGCTTCTGCAAAAACACTTGTGTTTCCAGGATTCTAGTCATTTCATGCAGGGCTCGGATAGGAAGCTGACTTTTCTCCAAGAGACAGGGTGCCTCCGTTTCCTGGCTGGGCTATTATCCTGCCCTGTGTTTTTTCTTATTTGGGTGTACGCGCACCTCTCACGGTTGTGGCCTCTCCCATTGCGGAGCACCGGCTCCTGAGGCTTAGGTTCAGCGGCTAAGGCTCACGGGTCCGGCACTACGGCAGCATGTGGGATCTTCCCGGATCGGGGTACGAACCCGTGTCTCCTGCATCGGCAGGCTGACTTTCAACTACCGTTCCACAAAGAGAGCCTGACCCTGCTTTAGAGCTAAAGGGACCCGAAACGCAAACACTGGCTTTTCACTACGGCCCTGGGTTTCCATGCAGAAAGCTGGGTGGGCAGCAGCTTCCATGGGGCATTTTGGCTGTGCTCCTTTAGTTTAACGAGGGTAGGTCTTTCCGGACTCCTAGGACATGAGCACCAGTTTCCTTACAAGAACACTCAGGAATCCAGGCTCCAGTGGGCCTGTGGAGCAGCACCCAGCCCCGTAGGTCCTTCAGCGCACCCCCGTGTATGGTCAGTGAAGCGCCACACACTGCACTCTTCCCTGGGAGAGCTAGATATCCTCCGCTCCGCCACAGCTTCAGAAAGACGTTCCTAGCCAGTCCAGCAGGTCAAAAACACTCTTGTTGCCGGGATTGTAGTCCCTGCAGGCGTGCCTGCGAGAGGCAAATGAGCTTTCTCGAAAGAAGCAGGGTGCTTCCGGTTCCTGAGTAAGCTTCCCTGCCCAGCTTTAGGGCGAAAGGGAAACTCAGTGTCCACACGAGACTCGAAAATCGCCCTGGTGGGCCGTGCCGATTGGAAGGCGTGCAGCACTTTGCCTGAGGCATGACTTGCTGTTCTGCTTTCGTTTTCGGTGGTGCGCCTTTAAGGACTCCTAAGACCGTCGTGTCAGCACCCGTGTCCGTCCAAGAACACTGAGTACCGCCAGGCTCCTAGGGCCCGCTTGAGCGTCATCCAGCCCCGAGGGCCCTTAGGTGTACGCCTGTTTACGCCGAGTGTAGGGCAACATACTGCACTCTTCCTTGGGAGAGACAGATTTCCTCAGCTCTCCAACAGCTTCTGTTTCAAGGTTGTATCCAGTCCAACATGACAAGGAAGTTGGCTCCCTCGCCTTACCTGAGCTCTACCTCGAAAAACACTCTGCTTAGCGCTCCTTCTCGGACCTCAAACCTGCAGTCACCTTACCTAAGGAAAAAGTCAGGCTGGGTTCCACTGCAACGGACGCACAGTTCTTCGTGGAACGCTGCAGGCTTTTGGAAGATGCACAGGCCCCTAGGCCGACCTGGGGCTTTCGAAAAGTTAGGCAGTTCCCTACAAGCCGAAAACCCTGCAGAGAAAAGTTGATTTAGGGAAGGGGTCAGTGGGTAGCTTGTGTCTCTTCTGACTTCGTCGGAATACCAGGTGCGTAAGCAGTGCGTCCACCTCGAATGGGGGGCCTGATATCACAAGCCTTGTTCTTCCCCGCTGGACGGCGCCATGCGTGAGCCCTTGACGCTTCCGGGTGATAGTGCGTTTGCCGGCTTACTAGTCAGTGCAGGCATGGCACTGAGTAAAAAATGAGTTTCCTCGAAAGAAATAGGGTACTACGACTTCCTGGGTGGGAGCTTTCCCTGCCCTGCTTTATAGCGAAAGGGAAACTCAACATGAACGCTCGCCTCGACGTGTGGCCCTGCTTTGCCATGCAGAAGGGGAGGCGTGCGGCACCTTCTATGACACCCACGTCGCAGCTCTGCTTTACTTTAAAGGCAGTAAGCTGTAAAGGCCTCCTAGGACCCTCGCGTCCGCACACGATTCTGTATAAGAACACGGAGTAACTGCAGGCTCCTAGTGGCCTGGTGAGCCTCATCCAGTCGCGAAGATCCTTAGCTGTACCCCTCTGTAGCTGAGTGTAGGCCAACATATTGAACTCGTACGTCGGAGAGCTAGACCGCCTCCGGTGCCAGACGGATTCAGTAACACGGTTGTAGCACTTCCAGCATTCAGTGCCGGTCGGCCTCATTGCCCTGTCAGAGCGATACTGAGAGAGACACTCTGCTTAGCATTCCTTCTAGGTCTTGTTACCTGCAGTCACCCTACCTCAAGGAAAAACTCGGGTTGAGTTCCACTGCAACTAAAAATCAGTTCTTCGTGGAACACAGCAGGCTTTTGGAAGATGCACAGGCCCCTAGGCTGACCCACGGCATTCTTTCCTTTAGGCCACGCCCTACCCGCAGAACACGCTGTATCGAGAAGTTGATTTAGGGAAGGGCCCACTGAGTGAGTACCATGTGTCTCTTTTGAAGTTTTCGAAACAATAGGTACTGAGGCTTCCTGTCAACCTCGAAATGGGGGCCTGAGGGCACAGGCCTTTTTTCCCCAATGTTGACAATTACATTCGGGCAGCCTGGAAGCTTCTGCAAAAACACTTGTGTTTCCAGGATTCTAGTCATTTCATGCAGGGCTCGGATAGGAAGCTGACTTTTCTCCAAGAGACAGGGTGCCTCCGTTTCCTGGCTGGGCTATTATCCTGCCCTGTGTTTTTTCTTATTTGGGTGTACGCGCACCTCTCACGGTTGTGGCCTCTCCCATTGCGGAGCACCGGCTCCTGAGGCTTAGGTTCAGCGGCTAAGGCTCACGGGTCCGGCACTACGGCAGCATGTGGGATCTTCCCGGATCGGGGTACGAACCCGTGTCTCCTGCATCGGCAGGCTGACTTTCAACTACCGTTCCACAAAGAGAGCCTGACCCTGCTTTAGAGCTAAAGGGACCCGAAACGCAAACACTGGCTTTTCACTACGGCCCTGGGTTTCCATGCAGAAAGCTGGGTGGGCAGCAGCTTCCATGGGGCATTTTGGCTGTGCTCCTTTAGTTTAACGAGGGTAGGTCTTTCCGGACTCCTAGGACATGAGCACCAGTTTCCTTACAAGAACACTCAGGAATCCAGGCTCCAGTGGGCCTGTGGAGCAGCACCCAGCCCCGTAGGTCCTTCAGCGCACCCCCGTGTATGGTCAGTGAAGCGCCACACACTGCACTCTTCCCTGGGAGAGCTAGATATCCTCCGCTCCGCCACAGCTTCAGAAAGACGTTCCTAGCCAGTCCAGCAGGTCAAAAACACTCTTGTTGCCGGGATTGTAGTCCCTGCAGGCGTGCCTGCGAGAGGCAAATGAGCTTTCTCGAAAGAAGCAGGGTGCTTCCGGTTCCTGAGTAAGCTTCCCTGCCCAGCTTTAGGGCGAAAGGGAAACTCAGTGTCCACACGAGACTCGAAAATCGCCCTGGTGGGCCGTGCCGATTGGAAGGCGTGCAGCACTTTGCCTGAGGCATGACTTGCTGTTCTGCTTTCGTTTTCGGTGGTGCGCCTTTAAGGACTCCTAAGACCGTCGTGTCAGCACCCGTGTCCGTCCAAGAACACTGAGTACCGCCAGGCTCCTAGGGCCCGCTTGAGCGTCATCCAGCCCCGAGGGCCCTTAGGTGTACGCCTGTTTACGCCGAGTGTAGGGCAACATACTGCACTCTTCCTTGGGAGAGACAGATTTCCTCAGCTCTCCAACAGCTTCTGTTTCAAGGTTGTATCCAGTCCAACATGACAAGGAAGTTGGCTCCCTCGCCTTACCTGAGCTCTACCTCGAAAAACACTCTGCTTAGCGCTCCTTCTCGGACCTCAAACCTGCAGTCACCTTACCTAAGGAAAAAGTCAGGCTGGGTTCCACTGCAACGGACGCACAGTTCTTCGTGGAACGCTGCAGGCTTTTGGAAGATGCACAGGCCCCTAGGCCGACCTGGGGCTTTCGAAAAGTTAGGCAGTTCCCTACAAGCCGAAAACCCTGCAGAGAAAAGTTGATTTAGGGAAGGGGTCAGTGGGTAGCTTGTGTCTCTTCTGACTTCGTCGGAATACCAGGTACGTAAGCAGTGCGTCCACCTCGAATGGGGGGCCTGATTATCACAAGCCTTGTTTTTCCCCGCTGGAAAGCGCCATGCGTGAGCCCTTGACGCTTCCGGGTGATAGTGCGTTTGCCGGCTTACTAGTCAGTGCAGGCATGGCACTGAGTAAAAAATGAGTTTCCTCGAAAGAAATAGGGTACTACGACTTCCTGGGTGGGAGCTTTCCCTGCCCTGCTTTATAGCGAAAGGGAAACTCAACATGAACGCTCGCCTCGACGTGTGGCCCTGCTTTGCCATGCAGAAGGGGAGGCGTGCGGCACCTTCTATGACACCCACGTCGCAGCTCTGCTTTACTTTAAAGGCAGTAAGCTGTAAAGGCCTCCTAGGACCCTCGCGTCCGCACACGATTCTGTATAAGAACACGGAGTAACTGCAGGCTCCTAGTGGCCTGGTGAGCCTCATCCAGTCGCGAAGATCCTTAGCTGTACCCCTCTGTAGCTGAGTGTAGGCCAACATATTGAACTCGTACGTCGGAGAGCTAGACCGCCTCCGGTGCCAGACGGATTCAGTAACACGGTTGTAGCACTTCCAGCATTCAGTGCCGGTCGGCCTCATTGCCCTGTCAGAGCGATACTGAGAGAGACACTCTGCTTAGCATTCCTTCTAGGTCTTGTTACCTGCAGTCACCCTACCTCAAGGAAAAACTCGGGTTGAGTTCCACTGCAACTAAAAATCAGTTCTTCGTGGAACACAGCAGGCTTTTGGAAGATGCACAGGCCCCTAGGCTGACCCACGGCATTCTTTCCTTTAGGCCACGCCCTACCCGCAGAACACGCTGTATCGAGAAGTTGATTTAGGGAAGGGCCCACTGAGTGAGTACCATGTGTCTCTTTTGAAGTTTTCGAAACAATAGGTACTGAGGCTTCCTGTCAACCTCGAAATGGGGGCCTGAGGGCACAGGCCTTTTTTCCCCAATGTTGACAATTACATTCGGGCAGCCTGGAAGCTTCTGCAAAAACACTTGTGTTTCCAGGATTCTAGTCATTTCATGCAGGGCTCGGATAGGAAGCTGACTTTTCTCCAAGAGACAGGGTGCCTCCGTTTCCTGGCTGGGATATTATCCTGCCCTGTGTTTTTTCTTATTTGGGTGTACGCGCACCTCTCACGGTTGTGGCCTCTCCCATTGCGGAGCACCGGCTCCTGAGGCTTAGGTTCAGCGGCTAAGGCTCACGGGTCCGGCACTACGGCAGCATGTGGGATCTTCCCGGATCGGGGTACGAACCCGTGTCTCCTGCATCGGCAGGCTGACTTTCAACTACCGTTCCACAAAGAGAGCCTGACCCTGCTTTAGAGCTAAAGGGACCCGAAACGCAAACACTGGCTTTTCACTACGGCCCTGGGTTTCCATGCAGAAAGCTGGGTGGGCAGCAGCTTCCATGGGGCATTTTGGCTGTGCTCCTTTAGTTTAACGAGGGTAGGTCTTTCCGGACTCCTAGGACATGAGCACCAGTTTCCTTACAAGAACACTCAGGAATCCAGGCTCCAGTGGGCCTGTGGAGCAGCACCCAGCCCCGTAGGTCCTTCAGCGCACCCCCGTGTATGGTCAGTGAAGCGCCACACACTGCACTCTTCCCTGGGAGAGCTAGATATCCTCCGCTCCGCCACAGCTTCAGAAAGACGTTCCTAGCCAGTCCAGCAGGTCAAAAACACTCTTGTTGCCGGGATTGTAGTCCCTGCAGGCGTGCCTGCGAGAGGCAAATGAGCTTTCTCGAAAGAAGCAGGGTGCTTCCGGTTCCTGAGTAAGCTTCCCTGCCCAGCTTTAGGGCGAAAGGGAAACTCAGTGTCCACACGAGACTCGAAAATCGCCCTGGTGGGCCGTGCCGATTGGAAGGCGTGCAGCACTTTGCCTGAGGCATGACTTGCTGTTCTGCTTTCGTTTTCGGTGGTGCGCCTTTAAGGACTCCTAAGACCGTCGTGTCAGCACCCGTGTCCGTCCAAGAACACTGAGTACCGCCAGGCTCCTAGGGCCCGCTTGAGCGTCATCCAGCCCCGAGGGCCCTTAGGTGTACGCCTGTTTACGCCGAGTGTAGGGCAACATACTGCACTCTTCCTTGGGAGAGACAGATTTCCTCAGCTCTCCAACAGCTTCTGTTTCAAGGTTGTATCCAGTCCAACATGACAAGGAAGTTGGCTCCCTCGCCTTACCTGAGCTCTACCTCGAAAAACACTCTGCTTAGCGCTCCTTCTCGGACCTCAAACCTGCAGTCACCTTACCTAAGGAAAAAGTCAGGCTGGGTTCCACTGCAACGGACGCACAGTTCTTCGTGGAACGCTGCAGGCTTTTGGAAGATGCACAGGCCCCTAGGCCGACCTGGGGCTTTCGAAAAGTTAGGCAGTTCCCTACAAGCCGAAAACCCTGCAGAGAAAAGTTGATTTAGGGAAGGGGTCAGTGGGTAGCTTGTGTCTCTTCTGACTTCGTCGGAATACCAGGTACGTAAGCAGTGCGTCCACCTCGAATGGGGGGCCTGATTATCACAAGCCTTGTTCTTCCCCGCTGGAAAGCGCCATGCGTGAGCCCTTGACGCTTCCGGGTGATAGTGCGTTTGCCGGCTTACTAGTCAGTGCAGGCATGGCACTGAGTAAAAAATGAGTTTCCTCGAAAGAAATAGGGTACTACGACTTCCTGGGTGGGAGCTTTCCCTGCCCTGCTTTATAGCGAAAGGGAAACTCAACATGAACGCTCGCCTCGACGTGTGGCCCTGCTTTGCCATGCAGAAGGGGAGGCGTGCGGCACCTTCTATGACACCCACGTCGCAGCTCTGCTTTACTTTAAAGGCAGTAAGCTGTAAAGGCCTCCTAGGACCCTCGCGTCCGCACACGATTCTGTATAAGAACACGGAGTAACTGCAGGCTCCTAGTGGCCTGGTGAGCCTCATCCAGTCGCGAAGATCCTTAGCTGTACCCCTCTGTAGCTGAGTGTAGGCCAACATATTGAACTCGTACGTCGGAGAGCTAGACCGCCTCCGGTGCCAGACGGATTCAGTAACACGGTTGTAGCACTTCCAGCATTCAGTGCCGGTCGGCCTCATTGCCCTGTCAGAGCGATACTGAGAGAGACACTCTGCTTAGCATTCCTTCTAGGTCTTGTTACCTGCAGTCACCCTACCTCAAGGAAAAACTCGGGTTGAGTTCCACTGCAACTAAAAATCAGTTCTTCGTGGAACACAGCAGGCTTTTGGAAGATGCACAGGCCCCTAGGCTGACCCACGGCATTCTTTCCTTTAGGCCACGCCCTACCCGCAGAACACGCTGTATCGAGAAGTTGATTTAGGGAAGGGCCCACTGAGTGAGTACCATGTGTCTCTTTTGAAGTTTTCGAAACAATAGGTACTGAGGCTTCCTGTCAACCTCGAAATGGGGGCCTGAGGGCACAGGCCTTTTTTCCCCAATGTTGACAATTACATTCGGGCAGCCTGGAAGCTTCTGCAAAAACACTTGTGTTTCCAGGATTCTAGTCATTTCATGCAGGGCTCGGATAGGAAGCTGACTTTTCTCCAAGAGACAGGGTGCCTCCGTTTCCTGGCTGGGATATTATCCTGCCCTGTGTTTTTTCTTATTTGGGTGTACGCGCACCTCTCACGGTTGTGGCCTCTCCCATTGCGGAGCACCGGCTCCTGAGGCTTAGGTTCAGCGGCTAAGGCTCACGGGTCCGGCACTACGGCAGCATGTGGGATCTTCCCGGATCGGGGTACGAACCCGTGTCTCCTGCATCGGCAGGCTGACTTTCAACTACCGTTCCACAAAGAGAGCCTGACCCTGCTTTAGAGCTAAAGGGACCCGAAACGCAAACACTGGCTTTTCACTACGGCCCTGGGTTTCCATGCAGAAAGCTGGGTGGGCAGCAGCTTCCATGGGGCATTTTGGCTGTGCTCCTTTAGTTTAACGAGGGTAGGTCTTTCCGGACTCCTAGGACATGAGCACCAGTTTCCTTACAAGAACACTCAGGAATCCAGGCTCCAGTGGGCCTGTGGAGCAGCACCCAGCCCCGTAGGTCCTTCAGCGCACCCCCGTGTATGGTCAGTGAAGCGCCACACACTGCACTCTTCCCTGGGAGAGCTAGATATCCTCCGCTCCGCCACAGCTTCAGAAAGACGTTCCTAGCCAGTCCAGCAGGTCAAAAACACTCTTGTTGCCGGGATTGTAGTCCCTGCAGGCGTGCCTGCGAGAGGCAAATGAGCTTTCTCGAAAGAAGCAGGGTGCTTCCGGTTCCTGAGTAAGCTTCCCTGCCCAGCTTTAGGGCGAAAGGGAAACTCAGTGTCCACACGAGACTCGAAAATCGCCCTGGTGGGCCGTGCCGATTGGAAGGCGTGCAGCACTTTGCCTGAGGCATGACTTGCTGTTCTGCTTTCGTTTTCGGTGGTGCGCCTTTAAGGACTCCTAAGACCGTCGTGTCAGCACCCGTGTCCGTCCAAGAACACTGAGTACCGCCAGGCTCCTAGGGCCCGCTTGAGCGTCATCCAGCCCCGAGGGCCCTTAGGTGTACGCCTGTTTACGCCGAGTGTAGGGCAACATACTGCACTCTTCCTTGGGAGAGACAGATTTCCTCAGCTCTCCAACAGCTTCTGTTTCAAGGTTGTATCCAGTCCAACATGACAAGGAAGTTGGCTCCCTCGCCTTACCTGAGCTCTACCTCGAAAAACACTCTGCTTAGCGCTCCTTCTCGGACCTCAAACCTGCAGTCACCTTACCTAAGGAAAAAGTCAGGCTGGGTTCCACTGCAACGGACGCACAGTTCTTCGTGGAACGCTGCAGGCTTTTGGAAGATGCACAGGCCCCTAGGCCGACCTGGGGCTTTCGAAAAGTTAGGCAGTTCCCTACAAGCCGAAAACCCTGCAGAGAAAAGTTGATTTAGGGAAGGGGTCAGTGGGTAGCTTGTGTCTCTTCTGACTTCGTCGGAATACCAGGTACGTAAGCAGTGCGTCCACCTCGAATGGGGGGCCTGATTATCACAAGCCTTGTTTTTCCCCGCTGGAAAGCGCCATGCGTGAGCCCTTGACGCTTCCGGGTGATAGTGCGTTTGCCGGCTTACTAGTCAGTGCAGGCATGGCACTGAGTAAAAAATGAGTTTCCTCGAAAGAAATAGGGTACTACGACTTCCTGGGTGGGAGCTTTCCCTGCCCTGCTTTATAGCGAAAGGGAAACTCAACATGAACGCTCGCCTCGACGTGTGGCCCTGCTTTGCCATGCAGAAGGGGAGGCGTGCGGCACCTTCTATGACACCCACGTCGCAGCTCTGCTTTACTTTAAAGGCAGTAAGCTGTAAAGGCCTCCTAGGACCCTCGCGTCCGCACACGATTCTGTATAAGAACACGGAGTAACTGCAGGCTCCTAGTGGCCTGGTGAGCCTCATCCAGTCGCGAAGATCCTTAGCTGTACCCCTCTGTAGCTGAGTGTAGGCCAACATATTGAACTCGTACGTCGGAGAGCTAGACCGCCTCCGGTGCCAGACGGATTCAGTAACACGGTTGTAGCACTTCCAGCATTCAGTGCCGGTCGGCCTCATTGCCCTGTCAGAGCGATACTGAGAGAGACACTCTGCTTAGCATTCCTTCTAGGTCTTGTTACCTGCAGTCACCCTACCTCAAGGAAAAACTCGGGTTGAGTTCCACTGCAACTAAAAATCAGTTCTTCGTGGAACACAGCAGGCTTTTGGAAGATGCACAGGCCCCTAGGCTGACCCACGGCATTCTTTCCTTTAGGCCACGCCCTACCCGCAGAACACGCTGTATCGAGAAGTTGATTTAGGGAAGGGCCCACTGAGTGAGTACCATGTGTCTCTTTTGAAGTTTTCGAAACAATAGGTACTGAGGCTTCCTGTCAACCTCGAAATGGGGGCCTGAGGGCACAGGCCTTTTTTCCCCAATGTTGACAATTACATTCGGGCAGCCTGGAAGCTTCTGCAAAAACACTTGTGTTTCCAGGATTCTAGTCATTTCATGCAGGGCTCGGATAGGAAGCTGACTTTTCTCCAAGAGACAGGGTGCCTCCGTTTCCTGGCTGGGATATTATCCTGCCCTGTGTTTTTTCTTATTTGGGTGTACGCGCACCTCTCACGGTTGTGGCCTCTCCCATTGCGGAGCACCGGCTCCTGAGGCTTAGGTTCAGCGGCTAAGGCTCACGGGTCCGGCACTACGGCAGCATGTGGGATCTTCCCGGATCGGGGTACGAACCCGTGTCTCCTGCATCGGCAGGCTGACTTTCAACTACCGTTCCACAAAGAGAGCCTGACCCTGCTTTAGAGCTAAAGGGACCCGAAACGCAAACACTGGCTTTTCACTACGGCCCTGGGTTTCCATGCAGAAAGCTGGGTGGGCAGCAGCTTCCATGAGGCATTTTGGCTGTGCTCCTTTAGTTTAACGAGGGTAGGTCTTTCCGGACTCCTAGGACATGAGCACCAGTTTCCTTACAAGAACACTCAGGAATCCAGGCTCCAGTGGGCCTGTGGAGCAGCACCCAGCCCCGTAGGTCCTTCAGCGCACCCCCGTGTATGGTCAGTGAAGCGCCACACACTGCACTCTTCCCTGGGAGAGCTAGATATCCTCCGCTCCGCCACAGCTTCAGAAAGACGTTCCTAGCCAGTCCAGCAGGTCAAAAACACTCTTGTTGCCGGGATTGTAGTCCCTGCAGGCGTGCCTGCGAGAGGCAAATGAGCTTTCTCGAAAGAAGCAGGGTGCTTCCGGTTCCTGAGTAAGCTTCCCTGCCCAGCTTTAGGGCGAAAGGGAAACTCAGTGTCCACACGAGACTCGAAAATCGCCCTGGTGGGCCGTGCCGATTGGAAGGCGTGCAGCACTTTGCCTGAGGCATGACTTGCTGTTCTGCTTTCGTTTTCGGTGGTGCGCCTTTAAGGACTCCTAAGACCGTCGTGTCAGCACCCGTGTCCGTCCAAGAACACTGAGTACCGCCAGGCTCCTAGGGCCCGCTTGAGCGTCATCCAGCCCCGAGGGCCCTTAGGTGTACGCCTGTTTACGCCGAGTGTAGGGCAACATACTGCACTCTTCCTTGGGAGAGACAGATTTCCTCAGCTCTCCAACAGCTTCTGTTTCAAGGTTGTATCCAGTCCAACATGACAAGGAAGTTGGCTCCCTCGCCTTACCTGAGCTCTACCTCGAAAAACACTCTGCTTAGCGCTCCTTCTCGGACCTCAAACCTGCAGTCACCTTACCTAAGGAAAAAGTCAGGCTGGGTTCCACTGCAACGGACGCACAGTTCTTCGTGGAACGCTGCAGGCTTTTGGAAGATGCACAGGCCCCTAGGCCGACCTGGGGCTTTCGAAAAGTTAGGCAGTTCCCTACAAGCCGAAAACCCTGCAGAGAAAAGTTGATTTAGGGAAGGGGTCAGTGGGTAGCTTGTGTCTCTTCTGACTTCGTCGGAATACCAGGTACGTAAGCAGTGCGTCCACCTCGAATGGGGGGCCTGATTATCACAAGCCTTGTTTTTCCCCGCTGGAAAGCGCCATGCGTGAGCCCTTGACGCTTCCGGGTGATAGTGCGTTTGCCGGCTTACTAGTCAGTGCAGGCATGGCACTGAGTAAAAAATGAGTTTCCTCGAAAGAAATAGGGTACTACGACTTCCTGGGTGGGAGCTTTCCCTGCCCTGCTTTATAGCGAAAGGGAAACTCAACATGAACGCTCGCCTCGACGTGTGGCCCTGCTTTGCCATGCAGAAGGGGAGGCGTGCGGCACCTTCTATGACACCCACGTCGCAGCTCTGCTTTACTTTAAAGGCAGTAAGCTGTAAAGGCCTCCTAGGACCCTCGCGTCCGCACACGATTCTGTATAAGAACACGGAGTAACTGCAGGCTCCTAGTGGCCTGGTGAGCCTCATCCAGTCGCGAAGATCCTTAGCTGTACCCCTCTGTAGCTGAGTGTAGGCCAACATATTGAACTCGTACGTCGGAGAGCTAGACCGCCTCCGGTGCCAGACGGATTCAGTAACACGGTTGTAGCACTTCCAGCATTCAGTGCCGGTCGGCCTCATTGCCCTGTCAGAGCGATACTGAGAGAGACACTCTGCTTAGCATTCCTTCTAGGTCTTGTTACCTGCAGTCACCCTACCTCAAGGAAAAACTCGGGTTGAGTTCCACTGCAACTAAAAATCAGTTCTTCGTGGAACACAGCAGGCTTTTGGAAGATGCACAGGCCCCTAGGCTGACCCACGGCATTCTTTCCTTTAGGCCACGCCCTACCCGCAGAACACGCTGTATCGAGAAGTTGATTTAGGGAAGGGCCCACTGAGTGAGTACCATGTGTCTCTTTTGAAGTTTTCGAAACAATAGGTACTGAGGCTTCCTGTCAACCTCGAAATGGGGGCCTGAGGGCACAGGCCTTTTTTCCCCAATGTTGACAATTACATTCGGGCAGCCTGGAAGCTTCTGCAAAAACACTTGTGTTTCCAGGATTCTAGTCATTTCATGCAGGGCTCGGATAGGAAGCTGACTTTTCTCCAAGAGACAGGGTGCCTCCGTTTCCTGGCTGGGCTATTATCCTGCCCTGTGTTTTTTCTTATTTGGGTGTACGCGCACCTCTCACGGTTGTGGCCTCTCCCATTGCGGAGCACCGGCTCCTGAGGCTTAGGTTCAGCGGCTAAGGCTCACGGGTCCGGCACTACGGCAGCATGTGGGATCTTCCCGGATCGGGGTACGAACCCGTGTCTCCTGCATCGGCAGGCTGACTTTCAACTACCGTTCCACAAAGAGAGCCTGACCCTGCTTTAGAGCTAAAGGGACCCGAAACGCAAACACTGGCTTTTCACTACGGCCCTGGGTTTCCATGCAGAAAGCTGGGTGGGCAGCAGCTTCCATGGGGCATTTTGGCTGTGCTCCTTTAGTTTAACGAGGGTAGGTCTTTCCGGACTCCTAGGACATGAGCACCAGTTTCCTTACAAGAACACTCAGGAATCCAGGCTCCAGTGGGCCTGTGGAGCAGCACCCAGCCCCGTAGGTCCTTCAGCGCACCCCCGTGTATGGTCAGTGAAGCGCCACACACTGCACTCTTCCCTGGGAGAGCTAGATATCCTCCGCTCCGCCACAGCTTCAGAAAGACGTTCCTAGCCAGTCCAGCAGGTCAAAAACACTCTTGTTGCCGGGATTGTAGTCCCTGCAGGCGTGCCTGCGAGAGGCAAATGAGCTTTCTCGAAAGAAGCAGGGTGCTTCCGGTTCCTGAGTAAGCTTCCCTGCCCAGCTTTAGGGCGAAAGGGAAACTCAGTGTCCACACGAGACTCGAAAATCGCCCTGGTGGGCCGTGCCGATTGGAAGGCGTGCAGCACTTTGCCTGAGGCATGACTTGCTGTTCTGCTTTCGTTTTCGGTGGTGCGCCTTTAAGGACTCCTAAGACCGTCGTGTCAGCACCCGTGTCCGTCCAAGAACACTGAGTACCGCCAGGCTCCTAGGGCCCGCTTGAGCGTCATCCAGCCCCGAGGGCCCTTAGGTGTACGCCTGTTTACGCCGAGTGTAGGGCAACATACTGCACTCTTCCTTGGGAGAGACAGATTTCCTCAGCTCTCCAACAGCTTCTGTTTCAAGGTTGTATCCAGTCCAACATGACAAGGAAGTTGGCTCCCTCGCCTTACCTGAGCTCTACCTCGAAAAACACTCTGCTTAGCGCTCCTTGTCGGACCTCAAACCTGCAGTCACCTTACCTAAGGAAAAAGTCAGGCTGGGTTCCACTGCAACGGACGCACAGTTCTTCGTGGAACGCTGCAGGCTTTTGGAAGATGCACAGGCCCCTAGGCCGACCTGGGGCTTTCGAAAAGTTAGGCAGTTCCCTACAAGCCGAAAACCCTGCAGAGAAAAGTTGATTTAGGGAAGGGGTCAGTGGGTAGCTTGTGTCTCTTCTGACTTCGTCGGAATACCAGGTACGTAAGCAGTGCGTCCACCTCGAATGGGGGGCCTGATTATCACAAGCCTTGTTTTTCCCCGCTGGAAAGCGCCATGCGTGAGCCCTTGACGCTTCCGGGTGATAGTGCGTTTGCCGGCTTACTAGTCAGTGCAGGCATGGCACTGAGTAAAAAATGAGTTTCCTCGAAAGAAATAGGGTACTACGACTTCCTGGGTGGGAGCTTTCCCTGCCCTGCTTTATAGCGAAAGGGAAACTCAACATGAACGCTCGCCTCGACGTGTGGCCCTGCTTTGCCATGCAGAAGGGGAGGCGTGCGGCACCTTCTATGACACCCACGTCGCAGCTCTGCTTTACTTTAAAGGCAGTAAGCTGTAAAGGCCTCCTAGGACCCTCGCGTCCGCACACGATTCTGTATAAGAACACGGAGTAACTGCAGGCTCCTAGTGGCCTGGTGAGCCTCATCCAGTCGCGAAGATCCTTAGCTGTACCCCTCTGTAGCTGAGTGTAGGCCAACATATTGAACTCGTACGTCGGAGAGCTAGACCGCCTCCGGTGCCAGACGGATTCAGTAACACGGTTGTAGCACTTCCAGCATTCAGTGCCGGTCGGCCTCATTGCCCTGTCAGAGCGATACTGAGAGAGACACTCTGCTTAGCATTCCTTCTAGGTCTTGTTACCTGCAGTCACCCTACCTCAAGGAAAAACTCGGGTTGAGTTCCACTGCAACTAAAAATCAGTTCTTCGTGGAACACAGCAGGCTTTTGGAAGATGCACAGGCCCCTAGGCTGACCCACGGCATTCTTTCCTTTAGGCCACGCCCTACCCGCAGAACACGCTGTATCGAGAAGTTGATTTAGGGAAGGGCCCACTGAGTGAGTACCATGTGTCTCTTTTGAAGTTTTCGAAACAATAGGTACTGAGGCTTCCTGTCAACCTCGAAATGGGGGCCTGAGGGCACAGGCCTTTTTTCCCCAATGTTGACAATTACATTCGGGCAGCCTGGAAGCTTCTGCAAAAACACTTGTGTTTCCAGGATTCTAGTCATTTCATGCAGGGCTCGGATAGGAAGCTGACTTTTCTCCAAGAGACAGGGTGCCTCCGTTTCCTGGCTGGGATATTATCCTGCCCTGTGTTTTTTCTTATTTGGGTGTACGCGCACCTCTCACGGTTGTGGCCTCTCCCATTGCGGAGCACCGGCTCCTGAGGCTTAGGTTCAGCGGCTAAGGCTCACGGGTCCGGCACTACGGCAGCATGTGGGATCTTCCCGGATCGGGGTACGAACCCGTGTCTCCTGCATCGGCAGGCTGACTTTCAACTACCGTTCCACAAAGAGAGCCTGACCCTGCTTTAGAGCTAAAGGGACCCGAAACGCAAACACTGGCTTTTCACTACGGCCCTGGGTTTCCATGCAGAAAGCTGGGTGGGCAGCAGCTTCCATGGGGCATTTTGGCTGTGCTCCTTTAGTTTAACGAGGGTAGGTCTTTCCGGACTCCTAGGACATGAGCACCAGTTTCCTTACAAGAACACTCAGGAATCCAGGCTCCAGTGGGCCTGTGGAGCAGCACCCAGCCCCGTAGGTCCTTCAGCGCACCCCCGTGTATGGTCAGTGAAGCGCCACACACTGCACTCTTCCCTGGGAGAGCTAGATATCCTCCGCTCCGCCACAGCTTCAGAAAGACGTTCCTAGCCAGTCCAGCAGGTCAAAAACACTCTTGTTGCCGGGATTGTAGTCCCTGCAGGCGTGCCTGCGAGAGGCAAATGAGCTTTCTCGAAAGAAGCAGGGTGCTTCCGGTTCCTGAGTAAGCTTCCCTGCCCAGCTTTAGGGCGAAAGGGAAACTCAGTGTCCACACGAGACTCGAAAATCGCCCTGGTGGGCCGTGCCGATTGGAAGGCGTGCAGCACTTTGCCTGAGGCATGACTTGCTGTTCTGCTTTCGTTTTCGGTGGTGCGCCTTTAAGGACTCCTAAGACCGTCGTGTCAGCACCCGTGTCCGTCCAAGAACACTGAGTACCGCCAGGCTCCTAGGGCCCGCTTGAGCGTCATCCAGCCCCGAGGGCCCTTAGGTGTACGCCTGTTTACGCCGAGTGTAGGGCAACATACTGCACTCTTCCTTGGGAGAGACAGATTTCCTCAGCTCTCCAACAGCTTCTGTTTCAAGGTTGTACCCAGTCCAACATGACAAGGAAGTTGGCTCCCTCGCCTTACCTGAGCTCTACCTCGAAAAACACTCTGCTTAGCGCTCCTTCTCGGACCTCAAACCTGCAGTCACCTTACCTAAGGAAAAAGTCAGGCTGGGTTCCACTGCAACGGACGCACAGTTCTTCGTGGAACGCTGCAGGCTTTTGGAAGATGCACAGGCCCCTAGGCCGACCTGGGGCTTTCGAAAAGTTAGGCAGTTCCCTACAAGCCGAAAACCCTGCAGAGAAAAGTTGATTTAGGGAAGGGGTCAGTGGGTAGCTTGTGTCTCTTCTGACTTCGTCGGAATACCAGGTACGTAAGCAGTGCGTCCACCTCGAATGGGGGGCCTGATTATCACAAGCCTTGTTTTTCCCCGCTGGAAAGCGCCATGCGTGAGCCCTTGACGCTTCCGGGTGATAGTGCGTTTGCCGGCTTACTAGTCAGTGCAGGCATGGCACTGAGTAAAAAATGAGTTTCCTCGAAAGAAATAGGGTACTACGACTTCCTGGGTGGGAGCTTTCCCTGCCCTGCTTTATAGCGAAAGGGAAACTCAACATGAACGCTCGCCTCGACGTGTGGCCCTGCTTTGCCATGCAGAAGGGGAGGCGTGCGGCACCTTCTATGACACCCACGTCGCAGCTCTGCTTTACTTTAAAGGCAGTAAGCTGTAAAGGCCTCCTAGGACCCTCGCGTCCGCACACGATTCTGTATAAGAACACGGAGTAACTGCAGGCTCCTAGTGGCCTGGTGAGCCTCATCCAGTCGCGAAGATCCTTAGCTGTACCCCTCTGTAGCTGAGTGTAGGCCAACATATTGAACTCGTACGTCGGAGAGCTAGACCGCCTCCGGTGCCAGACGGATTCAGTAACACGGTTGTAGCACTTCCAGCATTCAGTGCCGGTCGGCCTCATTGCCCTGTCAGAGCGATACTGAGAGAGACACTCTGCTTAGCATTCCTTCTAGGTCTTGTTACCTGCAGTCACCCTACCTCAAGGAAAAACTCGGGTTGAGTTCCACTGCAACTAAAAATCAGTTCTTCGTGGAACACAGCAGGCTTTTGGAAGATGCACAGGCCCCTAGGCTGACCCACGGCATTCTTTCCTTTAGGCCACGCCCTACCCGCAGAACACGCTGTATCGAGAAGTTGATTTAGGGAAGGGCCCACTGAGTGAGTACCATGTGTCTCTTTTGAAGTTTTCGAAACAATAGGTACTGAGGCTTCCTGTCAACCTCGAAATGGGGGCCTGAGGGCACAGGCCTTTTTTCCCCAATGTTGACAATTACATTCGGGCAGCCTGGAAGCTTCTGCAAAAACACTTGTGTTTCCAGGATTCTAGTCATTTCATGCAGGGCTCGGATAGGAAGCTGACTTTTCTCCAAGAGACAGGGTGCCTCCGTTTCCTGGCTGGGCTATTATCCTGCCCTGTGTTTTTTCTTATTTGGGTGTACGCGCACCTCTCACGGTTGTGGCCTCTCCCATTGCGGAGCACCGGCTCCTGAGGCTTAGGTTCAGCGGCTAAGGCTCACGGGTCCGGCACTACGGCAGCATGTGGGATCTTCCCGGATCGGGGTACGAACCCGTGTCTCCTGCATCGGCAGGCTGACTTTCAACTACCGTTCCACAAAGAGAGCCTGACCCTGCTTTAGAGCTAAAGGGACCCGAAACGCAAACACTGGCTTTTCACTACGGCCCTGGGTTTCCATGCAGAAAGCTGGGTGGGCAGCAGCTTCCATGGGGCATTTTGGCTGTGCTCCTTTAGTTTAACGAGGGTAGGTCTTTCCGGACTCCTAGGACATGAGCACCAGTTTCCTTACAAGAACACTCAGGAATCCAGGCTCCAGTGGGCCTGTGGAGCAGCACCCAGCCCCGTAGGTCCTTCAGCGCACCCCCGTGTATGGTCAGTGAAGCGCCACACACTGCACTCTTCCCTGGGAGAGCTAGATATCCTCCGCTCCGCCACAGCTTCAGAAAGACGTTCCTAGCCAGTCCAGCAGGTCAAAAACACTCTTGTTGCCGGGATTGTAGTCCCTGCAGGCGTGCCTGCGAGAGGCAAATGAGCTTTCTCGAAAGAAGCAGGGTGCTTCCGGTTCCTGAGTAAGCTTTCCTGCCCAGCTTTAGGGCGAAAGGGAAACTCAGTGTCCACACGAGACTCGAAAATCGCCCTGGTGGGCCGTGCCGATTGGAAGGCGTGCAGCACTTTTCCTGAGGCATGACTTGCTGTTCTGCTTTCGTTTTCGGTGGTGCGCCTTTAAGGACTCCTAAGACCGTCGTGTCAGCACCCGTGTCCGTCCAAGAACACTGAGTACCGCCAGGCTCCTAGGGCCCGCTTGAGCGTCATCCAGCCCCGAGGGCCCTTAGGTGTACGCCTGTTTACGCCGAGTGTAGGGCAACATACTGCACTCTTCCTTGGGAGAGACAGATTTCCTCAGCTCTCCAACAGCTTCTGTTTCAAGGTTGTATCCAGTCCAACATGACAAGGAAGTTGGCTCCCTCGCCTTACCTGAGCTCTACCTCGAAAAACACTCTGCTTAGCGCTCCTTGTCGGACCTCAAACCTGCAGTCACCTTACCTAAGGAAAAAGTCAGGCTGGGTTCCACTGCAACGGACGCACAGTTCTTCGTGGAACGCTGCAGGCTTTTGGAAGATGCACAGGCCCCTAGGCCGACCTGGGGCTTTCGAAAAGTTAGGCAGTTCCCTACAAGCCGAAAACCCTGCAGAGAAAAGTTGATTTAGGGAAGGGGTCAGTGGGTAGCTTGTGTCTCTTCTGACTTCGTCGGAATACCAGGTACGTAAGCAGTGCGTCCACCTCGAATGGGGGGCCTGATTATCACAAGCCTTGTTTTTCCCCGCTGGAAAGCGCCATGCGTGAGCCCTTGACGCTTCCGGGTGATAGTGCGTTTGCCGGCTTACTAGTCAGTGCAGGCATGGCACTGAGTAAAAAATGAGTTTCCTCGAAAGAAATAGGGTACTACGACTTCCTGGGTGGGAGCTTTCCCTGCCCTGCTTTATAGCGAAAGGGAAACTCAACATGAACGCTCGCCTCGACGTGTGGCCCTGCTTTGCCATGCAGAAGGGGAGGCGTGCGGCACCTTCTATGACACCCACGTCGCAGCTCTGCTTTACTTTAAAGGCAGTAAGCTGTAAAGGCCTCCTAGGACCCTCGCGTCCGCACACGATTCTGTATAAGAACACGGAGTAACTGCAGGCTCCTAGTGGCCTGGTGAGCCTCATCCAGTCGCGAAGATCCTTAGCTGTACCCCTCTGTAGCTGAGTGTAGGCCAACATATTGAACTCGTACGTCGGAGAGCTAGACCGCCTCCGGTGCCAGACGGATTCAGTAACACGGTTGTAGCACTTCCAGCATTCAGTGCCGGTCGGCCTCATTGCCCTGTCAGAGCGATACTGAGAGAGACACTCTGCTTAGCATTCCTTCTAGGTCTTGTTACCTGCAGTCACCCTACCTCAAGGAAAAACTCGGGTTGAGTTCCACTGCAACTAAAAATCAGTTCTTCGTGGAACACAGCAGGCTTTTGGAAGATGCACAGGCCCCTAGGCTGACCCACGGCATTCTTTCCTTTAGGCCACGCCCTACCCGCAGAACACGCTGTATCGAGAAGTTGATTTAGGGAAGGGCCCACTGAGTGAGTACCATGTGTCTCTTTTGAAGTTTTCGAAACAATAGGTACTGAGGCTTCCTGTCAACCTCGAAATGGGGGCCTGAGGGCACAGGCCTTTTTTCCCCAATGTTGACAATTACATTCGGGCAGCCTGGAAGCTTCTGCAAAAACACTTGTGTTTCCAGGATTCTAGTCATTTCATGCAGGGCTCGGATAGGAAGCTGACTTTTCTCCAAGAGACAGGGTGCCTCCGTTTCCTGGCTGGGATATTATCCTGCCCTGTGTTTTTTCTTATTTGGGTGTACGCGCACCTCTCACGGTTGTGGCCTCTCCCATTGCGGAGCACCGGCTCCTGAGGCTTAGGTTCAGCGGCTAAGGCTCACGGGTCCGGCACTACGGCAGCATGTGGGATCTTCCCGGATCGGGGTACGAACCCGTGTCTCCTGCATCGGCAGGCTGACTTTCAACTACCGTTCCACAAAGAGAGCCTGACCCTGCTTTAGAGCTAAAGGGACCCGAAACGCAAACACTGGCTTTTCACTACGGCCCTGGGTTTCCATGCAGAAAGCTGGGTGGGCAGCAGCTTCCATGGGGCATTTTGGCTGTGCTCCTTTAGTTTAACGAGGGTAGGTCTTTCCGGACTCCTAGGACATGAGCACCAGTTTCCTTACAAGAACACTCAGGAATCCAGGCTCCAGTGGGCCTGTGGAGCAGCACCCAGCCCCGTAGGTCCTTCAGCGCACCCCCGTGTATGGTCAGTGAAGCGCCACACACTGCACTCTTCCCTGGGAGAGCTAGATATCCTCCGCTCCGCCACAGCTTCAGAAAGACGTTCCTAGCCAGTCCAGCAGGTCAAAAACACTCTTGTTGCCGGGATTGTAGTCCCTGCAGGCGTGCCTGCGAGAGGCAAATGAGCTTTCTCGAAAGAAGCAGGGTGCTTCCGGTTCCTGAGTAAGCTTTCCTGCCCAGCTTTAGGGCGAAAGGGAAACTCAGTGTCCACACGAGACTCGAAAATCGCCCTGGTGGGCCGTGCCGATTGGAAGGCGTGCAGCACTTTTCCTGAGGCATGACTTGCTGTTCTGCTTTCGTTTTCGGTGGTGCGCCTTTAAGGACTCCTAAGACCGTCGTGTCAGCACCCGTGTCCGTCCAAGAACACTGAGTACCGCCAGGCTCCTAGGGCCCGCTTGAGCGTCATCCAGCCCCGAGGGCCCTTAGGTGTACGCCTGTTTACGCCGAGTGTAGGGCAACATACTGCACTCTTCCTTGGGAGAGACAGATTTCCTCAGCTCTCCAACAGCTTCTGTTTCAAGGTTGTATCCAGTCCAACATGACAAGGAAGTTGGCTCCCTCGCCTTACCTGAGCTCTACCTCGAAAAACACTCTGCTTAGCGCTCCTTGTCGGACCTCAAACCTGCAGTCACCTTACCTAAGGAAAAAGTCAGGCTGGGTTCCACTGCAACGGACGCACAGTTCTTCGTGGAACGCTGCAGGCTTTTGGAAGATGCACAGGCCCCTAGGCCGACCTGGGGCTTTCGAAAAGTTAGGCAGTTCCCTACAAGCCGAAAACCCTGCAGAGAAAAGTTGATTTAGGGAAGGGGTCAGTGGGTAGCTTGTGTCTCTTCTGACTTCGTCGGAATACCAGGTACGTAAGCAGTGCGTCCACCTCGAATGGGGGGCCTGATTATCACAAGCCTTGTTTTTCCCCGCTGGAAAGCGCCATGCGTGAGCCCTTGACGCTTCCGGGTGATAGTGCGTTTGCCGGCTTACTAGTCAGTGCAGGCATGGCACTGAGTAAAAAATGAGTTTCCTCGAAAGAAATAGGGTACTACGACTTCCTGGGTGGGAGCTTTCCCTGCCCTGCTTTATAGCGAAAGGGAAACTCAACATGAACGCTCGCCTCGACGTGTGGCCCTGCTTTGCCATGCAGAAGGGGAGGCGTGCGGCACCTTCTATGACACCCACGTCGCAGCTCTGCTTTACTTTAAAGGCAGTAAGCTGTAAAGGCCTCCTAGGACCCTCGCGTCCGCACACGATTCTGTATAAGAACACGGAGTAACTGCAGGCTCCTAGTGGCCTGGTGAGCCTCATCCAGTCGCGAAGATCCTTAGCTGTACCCCTCTGTAGCTGAGTGTAGGCCAACATATTGAACTCGTACGTCGGAGAGCTAGACCGCCTCCGGTGCCAGACGGATTCAGTAACACGGTTGTAGCACTTCCAGCATTCAGTGCCGGTCGGCCTCATTGCCCTGTCAGAGCGATACTGAGAGAGACACTCTGCTTAGCATTCCTTCTAGGTCTTGTTACCTGCAGTCACCCTACCTCAAGGAAAAACTCGGGTTGAGTTCCACTGCAACTAAAAATCAGTTCTTCGTGGAACACAGCAGGCTTTTGGAAGATGCACAGGCCCCTAGGCTGACCCACGGCATTCTTTCCTTTAGGCCACGCCCTACCCGCAGAACACGCTGTATCGAGAAGTTGATTTAGGGAAGGGCCCACTGAGTGAGTACCATGTGTCTCTTTTGAAGTTTTCGAAACAATAGGTACTGAGGCTTCCTGTCAACCTCGAAATGGGGGCCTGAGGGCACAGGCCTTTTTTCCCCAATGTTGACAATTACATTCGGGCAGCCTGGAAGCTTCTGCAAAAACACTTGTGTTTCCAGGATTCTAGTCATTTCATGCAGGGCTCGGATAGGAAGCTGACTTTTCTCCAAGAGACAGGGTGCCTCCGTTTCCTGGCTGGGATATTATCCTGCCCTGTGTTTTTTCTTATTTGGGTGTACGCGCACCTCTCACGGTTGTGGCCTCTCCCATTGCGGAGCGCCGGCTCCTGAGGCTTAGGTTCAGCGGCTAAGGCTCACGGGTCCGGCACTACGGCAGCATGTGGGATCTTCCCGGATCGGGGTACGAACCCGTGTCTCCTGCATCGGCAGGCTGACTTTCAACTACCGTTCCACAAAGAGAGCCTGACCCTGCTTTAGAGCTAAAGGGACCCGAAACGCAAACACTGGCTTTTCACTACGGCCCTGGGTTTCCATGCAGAAAGCTGGGTGGGCAGCAGCTTCCATGGGGCATTTTGGCTGTGCTCCTTTAGTTTAACGAGGGTAGGTCTTTCCGGACTCCTAGGACATGAGCACCAGTTTCCTTACAAGAACACTCAGGAATCCAGGCTCCAGTGGGCCTGTGGAGCAGCACCCAGCCCCGTAGGTCCTTCAGCGCACCCCCGTGTATGGTCAGTGAAGCGCCACACACTGCACTCTTCCCTGGGAGAGCTAGATATCCTCCGCTCCGCCACAGCTTCAGAAAGACGTTCCTAGCCAGTCCAGCAGGTCAAAAACACTCTTGTTGCCGGGATTGTAGTCCCTGCAGGCGTGCCTGCGAGAGGCAAATGAGCTTTCTCGAAAGAAGCAGGGTGCTTCCGGTTCCTGAGTAAGCTTCCCTGCCCAGCTTTAGGGCGAAAGGGAAACTCAGTGTCCACACGAGACTCGAAAATCGCCCTGGTGGGCCGTGCCGATTGGAAGGCGTGCAGCACTTTTCCTGAGGCATGACTTGCTGTTCTGCTTTCGTTTTCGGTGGTGCGCCTTTAAGGACTCCTAAGACCGTCGTGTCAGCACCCGTGTCCGTCCAAGAACACTGAGTACCGCCAGGCTCCTAGGGCCCGCTTGAGCGTCATCCAGCCCCGAGGGCCCTTAGGTGTACGCCTGTTTACGCCGAGTGTAGGGCAACATACTGCACTCTTCCTTGGGAGAGACAGATTTCCTCAGCTCTCCAACAGCTTCTGTTTCAAGGTTGTATCCAGTCCAACATGACAAGGAAGTTGGCTCCCTCGCCTTACCTGAGCTCTACCTCGAAAAACACTCTGCTTAGCGCTCCTTCTCGGACCTCAAACCTGCAGTCACCTTACCTAAGGAAAAAGTCAGGCTGGGTTCCACTGCAACGGACGCACAGTTCTTCGTGGAACGCTGCAGGCTTTTGGAAGATGCACAGGCCCCTAGGCCGACCTGGGGCTTTCGAAAAGTTAGGCAGTTCCCTACAAGCCGAAAACCCTGCAGAGAAAAGTTGATTTAGGGAAGGGGTCAGTGGGTAGCTTGTGTCTCTTCTGACTTCGTCGGAATACCAGGTACGTAAGCAGTGCGTCCACCTCGAATGGGGGGCCTGATTATCACAAGCCTTGTTTTTCCCCGCTGGAAAGCGCCATGCGTGAGCCCTTGACGCTTCCGGGTGATAGTGCGTTTGCCGGCTTACTAGTCAGTGCAGGCATGGCACTGAGTAAAAAATGAGTTTCCTCGAAAGAAATAGGGTACTACGACTTCCTGGGTGGGAGCTTTCCCTGCCCTGCTTTATAGCGAAAGGGAAACTCAACATGAACGCTCGCCTCGACGTGTGGCCCTGCTTTGCCATGCAGAAGGGGAGGCGTGCGGCACCTTCTATGACACCCACGTCGCAGCTCTGCTTTACTTTAAAGGCAGTAAGCTGTAAAGGCCTCCTAGGACCCTCGCGTCCGCACACGATTCTGTATAAGAACACGGAGTAACTGCAGGCTCCTAGTGGCCTGGTGAGCCTCATCCAGTCGCGAAGATCCTTAGCTGTACCCCTCTGTAGCTGAGTGTAGGCCAACATATTGAACTCGTACGTCGGAGAGCTAGACCGCCTCCGGTGCCAGACGGATTCAGTAACACGGTTGTAGCACTTCCAGCATTCAGTGCCGGTCGGCCTCATTGCCCTGTCAGAGCGATACTGAGAGAGACACTCTGCTTAGCATTCCTTCTAGGTCTTGTTACCTGCAGTCACCCTACCTCAAGGAAAAACTCGGGTTGAGTTCCACTGCAACTAAAAATCAGTTCTTCGTGGAACACAGCAGGCTTTTGGAAGATGCACAGGCCCCTAGGCTGACCCACGGCATTCTTTCCTTTAGGCCACGCCCTACCCGCAGAACACGCTGTATCGAGAAGTTGATTTAGGGAAGGGCCCACTGAGTGAGTACCATGTGTCTCTTTTGAAGTTTTCGAAACAATAGGTACTGAGGCTTCCTGTCAACCTCGAAATGGGGGCCTGAGGGCACAGGCCTTTTTTCCCCAATGTTGACAATTACATTCGGGCAGCCTGGAAGCTTCTGCAAAAACACTTGTGTTTCCAGGATTCTAGTCATTTCATGCAGGGCTCGGATAGGAAGCTGACTTTTCTCCAAGAGACAGGGTGCCTCCGTTTCCTGGCTGGGATATTATCCTGCCCTGTGTTTTTTCTTATTTGGGTGTACGCGCACCTCTCACGGTTGTGGCCTCTCCCATTGCGGAGCACCGGCTCCTGAGGCTTAGGTTCAGCGGCTAAGGCTCACGGGTCCGGCACTACGGCAGCATGTGGGATCTTCCCGGATCGGGGTACGAACCCGTGTCTCCTGCATCGGCAGGCTGACTTTCAACTACCGTTCCACAAAGAGAGCCTGACCCTGCTTTAGAGCTAAAGGGACCCGAAACGCAAACACTGGCTTTTCACTACGGCCCTGGGTTTCCATGCAGAAAGCTGGGTGGGCAGCAGCTTCCATGGGGCATTTTGGCTGTGCTCCTTTAGTTTAACGAGGGTAGGTCTTTCCGGACTCCTAGGACATGAGCACCAGTTTCCTTACAAGAACACTCAGGAATCCAGGCTCCAGTGGGCCTGTGGAGCAGCACCCAGCCCCGTAGGTCCTTCAGCGCACCCCCGTGTATGGTCAGTGAAGCGCCACACACTGCACTCTTCCCTGGGAGAGCTAGATATCCTCCGCTCCGCCACAGCTTCAGAAAGACGTTCCTAGCCAGTCCAGCAGGTCAAAAACACTCTTGTTGCCGGGATTGTAGTCCCTGCAGGCGTGCCTGCGAGAGGCAAATGAGCTTTCTCGAAAGAAGCAGGGTGCTTCCGGTTCCTGAGTAAGCTTCCCTGCCCAGCTTTAGGGCGAAAGGGAAACTCAGTGTCCACACGAGACTCGAAAATCGCCCTGGTGGGCCGTGCCGATTGGAAGGCGTGCAGCACTTTTCCTGAGGCATGACTTGCTGTTCTGCTTTCGTTTTCGGTGGTGCGCCTTTAAGGACTCCTAAGACCGTCGTGTCAGCACCCGTGTCCGTCCAAGAACACTGAGTACCGCCAGGCTCCTAGGGCCCGCTTGAGCGTCATCCAGCCCCGAGGGCCCTTAGGTGTACGCCTGTTTACGCCGAGTGTAGGGCAACATACTGCACTCTTCCTTGGGAGAGACAGATTTCCTCAGCTCTCCAACAGCTTCTGTTTCAAGGTTGTATCCAGTCCAACATGACAAGGAAGTTGGCTCCCTCGCCTTACCTGAGCTCTACCTCGAAAAACACTCTGCTTAGCGCTCCTTCTCGGACCTCAAACCTGCAGTCACCTTACCTAAGGAAAAAGTCAGGCTGGGTTCCACTGCAACGGACGCACAGTTCTTCGTGGAACGCTGCAGGCTTTTGGAAGATGCACAGGCCCCTAGGCCGACCTGGGGCTTTCGAAAAGTTAGGCAGTTCCCTACAAGCCGAAAACCCTGCAGAGAAAAGTTGATTTAGGGAAGGGGTCAGTGGGTAGCTTGTGTCTCTTCTGACTTCGTCGGAATACCAGGTACGTAAGCAGTGCGTCCACCTCGAATGGGGGGCCTGATTATCACAAGCCTTGTTTTTCCCCGCTGGAAAGCGCCATGCGTGAGCCCTTGACGCTTCCGGGTGATAGTGCGTTTGCCGGCTTACTAGTCAGTGCAGGCATGGCACTGAGTAAAAAATGAGTTTCCTCGAAAGAAATAGGGTACTACGACTTCCTGGGTGGGAGCTTTCCCTGCCCTGCTTTATAGCGAAAGGGAAACTCAACATGAACGCTCGCCTCGACGTGTGGCCCTGCTTTGCCATGCAGAAGGGGAGGCGTGCGGCACCTTCTATGACACCCACGTCGCAGCTCTGCTTTACTTTAAAGGCAGTAAGCTGTAAAGGCCTCCTAGGACCCTCGCGTCCGCACACGATTCTGTATAAGAACACGGAGTAACTGCAGGCTCCTAGTGGCCTGGTGAGCCTCATCCAGTCGCGAAGATCCTTAGCTGTACCCCTCTGTAGCTGAGTGTAGGCCAACATATTGAACTCGTACGTCGGAGAGCTAGACCGCCTCCGGTGCCAGACGGATTCAGTAACACGGTTGTAGCACTTCCAGCATTCAGTGCCGGTCGGCCTCATTGCCCTGTCAGAGCGATACTGAGAGAGACACTCTGCTTAGCATTCCTTCTAGGTCTTGTTACCTGCAGTCACCCTACCTCAAGGAAAAACTCGGGTTGAGTTCCACTGCAACTAAAAATCAGTTCTTCGTGGAACACAGCAGGCTTTTGGAAGATGCACAGGCCCCTAGGCTGACCCACGGCATTCTTTCCTTTAGGCCACGCCCTACCCGCAGAACACGCTGTATCGAGAAGTTGATTTAGGGAAGGGCCCACTGAGTGAGTACCATGTGTCTCTTTTGAAGTTTTCGAAACAATAGGTACTGAGGCTTCCTGTCAACCTCGAAATGGGGGCCTGAGGGCACAGGCCTTTTTTCCCCAATGTTGACAATTACATTCGGGCAGCCTGGAAGCTTCTGCAAAAACACTTGTGTTTCCAGGATTCTAGTCATTTCATGCAGGGCTCGGATAGGAAGCTGACTTTTCTCCAAGAGACAGGGTGCCTCCGTTTCCTGGCTGGGATATTATCCTGCCCTGTGTTTTTTCTTATTTGGGTGTACGCGCACCTCTCACGGTTGTGGCCTCTCCCATTGCGGAGCGCCGGCCCCTGAGGCTTAGGTTCAGCGGCTAAGGCTCACGGGTCCGGCACTACGGCAGCATGTGGGATCTTCCCGGATCGGGGTACGAACCCGTGTCTCCTGCATCGGCAGGCTGACTTTCAACTACCGTTCCACAAAGAGAGCCTGACCCTGCTTTAGAGCTAAAGGGACCCGAAACGCAAACACTGGCTTTTCACTACGGCCCTGGGTTTCCATGCAGAAAGCTGGGTGGGCAGCAGCTTCCATGGGGCATTTTGGCTGTGCTCCTTTAGTTTAACGAGGGTAGGTCTTTCCGGACTCCTAGGACATGAGCACCAGTTTCCTTACAAGAACACTCAGGAATCCAGGCTCCAGTGGGCCTGTGGAGCAGCACCCAGCCCCGTAGGTCCTTCAGCGCACCCCCGTGTATGGTCAGTGAAGCGCCACACACTGCACTCTTCCCTGGGAGAGCTAGATATCCTCCGCTCCGCCACAGCTTCAGAAAGACGTTCCTAGCCAGTCCAGCAGGTCAAAAACACTCTTGTTGCCGGGATTGTAGTCCCTGCAGGCGTGCCTGCGAGAGGCAAATGAGCTTTCTCGAAAGAAGCAGGGTGCTTCCGGTTCCTGAGTAAGCTTCCCTGCCCAGCTTTAGGGCGAAAGGGAAACTCAGTGTCCACACGAGACTCGAAAATCGCCCTGGTGGGCCGTGCCGATTGGAAGGCGTGCAGCACTTTTCCTGAGGCATGACTTGCTGTTCTGCTTTCGTTTTCGGTGGTGCGCCTTTAAGGACTCCTAAGACCGTCGTGTCAGCACCCGTGTCCGTCCAAGAACACTGAGTACCGCCAGGCTCCTAGGGCCCGCTTGAGCGTCATCCAGCCCCGAGGGCCCTTAGGTGTACGCCTGTTTACGCCGAGTGTAGGGCAACATACTGCACTCTTCCTTGGGAGAGACAGATTTCCTCAGCTCTCCAACAGCTTCTGTTTCAAGGTTGTATCCAGTCCAACATGACAAGGAAGTTGGCTCCCTCGCCTTACCTGAGCTCTACCTCGAAAAACACTCTGCTTAGTGCTCCTTCTCGGACCTCAAACCTGCAGTCACCTTACCTAAGGAAAAAGTCAGGCTGGGTTCCACTGCAACGGACGCACAGTTCTTCGTGGAACGCTGCAGGCTTTTGGAAGATGCACAGGCCCCTAGGCCGACCTGGGGCTTTCGAAAAGTTAGGCAGTTCCCTTCAAGCCGAAAACCCTGCAGAGAAAAGTTGATTTAGGGAAGGGGTCAGTGGGTAGCTTGTGTCTCTTCTGACTTCGTCGGAATACCAGGTACGTAAGCAGTGCGTCCACCTCGAATGGGGGGCCTGATTATCACAAGCCTTGTTTTTCCCCGCTGGAAAGCGCCATGCGTGAGCCCTTGACGCTTCCGGGTGATAGTGCGTTTGCCGGCTTACTAGTCAGTGCAGGCATGGCACTGAGTAAAAAATGAGTTTCCTCGAAAGAAATAGGGTACTACGACTTCCTGGGTGGGAGCTTTCCCTGCCCTGCTTTATAGCGAAAGGGAAACTCAACATGAACGCTCGCCTCGACGTGTGGCCCTGCTTTGCCATGCAGAAGGGGAGGCGTGCGGCACCTTCTATGACACCCACGTCGCAGCTCTGCTTTACTTTAAAGGCAGTAAGCTGTAAAGGCCTCCTAGGACCCTCGCGTCCGCACACGATTCTGTATAAGAACACGGAGTAACTGCAGGCTCCTAGTGGCCTGGTGAGCCTCATCCAGTCGCGAAGATCCTTAGCTGTACCCCTCTGTAGCTGAGTGTAGGCCAACATATTGAACTCGTACGTCGGAGAGCTAGACCGCCTCCGGTGCCAGACGGATTCAGTAACACGGTTGTAGCACTTCCAGCATTCAGTGCCGGTCGGCCTCATTGCCCTGTCAGAGCGATACTGAGAGAGACACTCTGCTTAGCATTCCTTCTAGGTCTTGTTACCTGCAGTCACCCTACCTCAAGGAAAAACTCGGGTTGAGTTCCACTGCAACTAAAAATCAGTTCTTCGTGGAACACAGCAGGCTTTTGGAAGATGCACAGGCCCCTAGGCTGACCCACGGCATTCTTTCCTTTAGGCCACGCCCTACCCGCAGAACACGCTGTATCGAGAAGTTGATTTAGGGAAGGGCCCACTGAGTGAGTACCATGTGTCTCTTTTGAAGTTTTCGAAACAATAGGTACTGAGGCTTCCTGTCAACCTCGAAATGGGGGCCTGAGGGCACAGGCCTTTTTTCCCCAATGTTGACAATTACATTCGGGCAGCCTGGAAGCTTCTGCAAAAACACTTGTGTTTCCAGGATTCTAGTCATTTCATGCAGGGCTCGGATAGGAAGCTGACTTTTCTCCAAGAGACAGGGTGCCTCCGTTTCCTGGCTGGGATATTATCCTGCCCTGTGTTTTTTCTTATTTGGGTGTACGCGCACCTCTCACGGTTGTGGCCTCTCCCATTGCGGAGCACCGGCTCCTGAGGCTTAGGTTCAGCGGCTAAGGCTCACGGGTCCGGCACTACGGCAGCATGTGGGATCTTCCCGGATCGGGGTACGAACCCGTGTCTCCTGCATCGGCAGGCTGACTTTCAACTACCGTTCCACAAAGAGAGCCTGACCCTGCTTTAGAGCTAAAGGGACCCGAAACGCAAACACTGGCTTTTCACTACGGCCCTGGGTTTCCATGCAGAAAGCTGGGTGGGCAGCAGCTTCCATGGGGCATTTTGGCTGTGCTCCTTTAGTTTAACGAGGGTAGGTCTTTCCGGACTCCTAGGACATGAGCACCAGTTTCCTTACAAGAACACTCAGGAATCCAGGCTCCAGTGGGCCTGTGGAGCAGCACCCAGCCCCGTAGGTCCTTCAGCGCACCCCTGTGTATGGTCAGTGAAGCGCCACACACTGCACTCTTCCCTGGGAGAGCTAGATATCCTCCGCTCCGCCACAGCTTCAGAAAGACGTTCCTAGCCAGTCCAGCAGGTCAAAAACACTCTTGTTGCCGGGATTGTAGTCCCTGCAGGCGTGCCTGCGAGAGGCAAATGAGCTTTCTCGAAAGAAGCAGGGTGCTTCCGGTTCCTGAGTAAGCTTCCCTGCCCAGCTTTAGGGCGAAAGGGAAACTCAGTGTCCACACGAGACTCGAAAATCGCCCTGGTGGGCCGTGCCGATTGGAAGGCGTGCAGCACTTTTCCTGAGGCATGACTTGCTGTTCTGCTTTCGTTTTCGGTGGTGCGCCTTTAAGGACTCCTAAGACCGTCGTGTCAGCACCCGTGTCCGTCCAAGAACACTGAGTACCGCCAGGCTCCTAGGGCCCGCTTGAGCGTCATCCAGCCCCGAGGGCCCTTAGGTGTACGCCTGTTTACGCCGAGTGTAGGGCAACATACTGCACTCTTCCTTGGGAGAGACAGATTTCCTCAGCTCTCCAACAGCTTCTGTTTCAAGGTTGTATCCAGTCCAACATGACAAGGAAGTTGGCTCCCTCGCCTTACCTGAGCTCTACCTCGAAAAACACTCTGCTTAGCGCTCCTTCTCGGACCTCAAACCTGCAGTCACCTTACCTAAGGAAAAAGTCAGGCTGGGTTCCACTGCAACGGACGCACAGTTCTTCGTGGAACGCTGCAGGCTTTTGGAAGATGCACAGGCCCCTAGGCCGACCTGGGGCTTTCGAAAAGTTAGGCAGTTCCCTACAAGCCGAAAACCCTGCAGAGAAAAGTTGATTTAGGGAAGGGGTCAGTGGGTAGCTTGTGTCTCTTCTGACTTCGTCGGAATACCAGGTACGTAAGCAGTGCGTCCACCTCGAATGGGGGGCCTGATTATCACAAGCCTTGTTTTTCCCCGCTGGAAAGCGCCATGCGTGAGCCCTTGACGCTTCCGGGTGATAGTGCGTTTGCCGGCTTACTAGTCAGTGCAGGCATGGCACTGAGTAAAAAATGAGTTTCCTCGAAAGAAATAGGGTACTACGACTTCCTGGGTGGGAGCTTTCCCTGCCCTGCTTTATAGCGAAAGGGAAACTCAACATGAACGCTCGCCTCGACGTGTGGCCCTGCTTTGCCATGCAGAAGGGGAGGCGTGCGGCACCTTCTATGACACCCACGTCGCAGCTCTGCTTTACTTTAAAGGCAGTAAGCTGTAAAGGCCTCCTAGGACCCTCGCGTCCGCACACGATTCTGTATAAGAACACGGAGTAACTGCAGGCTCCTAGTGGCCTGGTGAGCCTCATCCAGTCGCGAAGATCCTTAGCTGTACCCCTCTGTAGCTGAGTGTAGGCCAACATATTGAACTCGTACGTCGGAGAGCTAGACCGCCTCCGGTGCCAGACGGATTCAGTAACACGGTTGTAGCACTTCCAGCATTCAGTGCCGGTCGGCCTCATTGCCCTGTCAGAGCGATACTGAGAGAGACACTCTGCTTAGCATTCCTTCTAGGTCTTGTTACCTGCAGTCACCCTACCTCAAGGAAAAACTCGGGTTGAGTTCCACTGCAACTAAAAATCAGTTCTTCGTGGAACACAGCAGGCTTTTGGAAGATGCACAGGCCCCTAGGCTGACCCACGGCATTCTTTCCTTTAGGCCACGCCCTACCCGCAGAACACGCTGTATCGAGAAGTTGATTTAGGGAAGGGCCCACTGAGTGAGTACCATGTGTCTCTTTTGAAGTTTTCGAAACAATAGGTACTGAGGCTTCCTGTCAACCTCGAAATGGGGGCCTGAGGGCACAGGCCTTTTTTCCCCAATGTTGACAATTACATTCGGGCAGCCTGGAAGCTTCTGCAAAAACACTTGTGTTTCCAGGATTCTAGTCATTTCATGCAGGGCTCGGATAGGAAGCTGACTTTTCTCCAAGAGACAGGGTGCCTCCGTTTCCTGGCTGGGATATTATCCTGCCCTGTGTTTTTTCTTATTTGGGTGTACGCGCACCTCTCACGGTTGTGGCCTCTCCCATTGCGGAGCACCGGCTCCTGAGGCTTAGGTTCAGCGGCTAAGGCTCACGGGTCCGGCACTACGGCAGCATGTGGGATCTTCCCGGATCGGGGTACGAACCCGTGTCTCCTGCATCGGCAGGCTGACTTTCAACTACCGTTCCACAAAGAGAGCCTGACCCTGCTTTAGAGCTAAAGGGACCCGAAACGCAAACACTGGCTTTTCACTACGGCCCTGGGTTTCCATGCAGAAAGCTGGGTGGGCAGCAGCTTCCATGGGGCATTTTGGCTGTGCTCCTTTAGTTTAACGAGGGTAGGTCTTTCCGGACTCCTAGGACATGAGCACCAGTTTCCTTACAAGAACACTCAGGAATCCAGGCTCCAGTGGGCCTGTGGAGCAGCACCCAGCCCCGTAGGTCCTTCAGCGCACCCCTGTGTATGGTCAGTGAAGCGCCACACACTGCACTCTTCCCTGGGAGAGCTAGATATCCTCCGCTCCGCCACAGCTTCAGAAAGACGTTCCTAGCCAGTCCAGCAGGTCAAAAACACTCTTGTTGCCGGGATTGTAGTCCCTGCAGGCGTGCCTGCGAGAGGCAAATGAGCTTTCTCGAAAGAAGCAGGGTGCTTCCGGTTCCTGAGTAAGCTTTCCTGCCCAGCTTTAGGGCGAAAGGGAAACTCAGTGTCCACACGAGACTCGAAAATCGCCCTGGTGGGCCGTGCCGATTGGAAGGCGTGCAGCACTTTTCCTGAGGCATGACTTGCTGTTCTGCTTTCGTTTTCGGTGGTGCGCCTTTAAGGACTCCTAAGACCGTCGTGTCAGCACTCGTGTCCGTCCAAGAACACTGAGTACCGCCAGGCTCCTAGGGCCCGCTTGAGCGTCATCCAGCCCCGAGGGCCCTTAGGTGTACGCCTGTTTACGCCGAGTGTAGGGCAACATACTGCACTCTTCCTTGGGAGAGACAGATTTCCTCAGCTCTCCAACAGCTTCTGTTTCAAGGTTGTATCCAGTCCAACATGACAAGGAAGTTGGCTCCCTCGCCTTACCTGAGCTCTACCTCGAAAAACACTCTGCTTAGCGCTCCTTGTCGGACCTCAAACCTGCAGTCACCTTACCTAAGGAAAAAGTCAGGCTGGGTTCCACTGCAACGGACGCACAGTTCTTCGTGGAACGCTGCAGGCTTTTGGAAGATGCACAGGCCCCTAGGCCGACCTGGGGCTTTCGAAAAGTTAGGCAGTTCCCTACAAGCCGAAAACCCTGCAGAGAAAAGTTGATTTAGGGAAGGGGTCAGTGGGTAGCTTGTGTCTCTTCTGACTTCGTCGGAATACCAGGTACGTAAGCAGTGCGTCCACCTCGAATGGGGGGCCTGATTATCACAAGCCTTGTTTTTCCCCGCTGGAAAGCGCCATGCGTGAGCCCTTGACGCTTCCGGGTGATAGTGCGTTTGCCGGCTTACTAGTCAGTGCAGGCATGGCACTGAGTAAAAAATGAGTTTCCTCGAAAGAAATAGGGTACTACGACTTCCTGGGTGGGAGCTTTCCCTGCCCTGCTTTATAGCGAAAGGGAAACTCAACATGAACGCTCGCCTCGACGTGTGGCCCTGCTTTGCCATGCAGAAGGGGAGGCGTGCGGCACCTTCTATGACACCCACGTCGCAGCTCTGCTTTACTTTAAAGGCAGTAAGCTGTAAAGGCCTCCTAGGACCCTCGCGTCCGCACACGATTCTGTATAAGAACACGGAGTAACTGCAGGCTCCTAGTGGCCTGGTGAGCCTCATCCAGTCGCGAAGATCCTTAGCTGTACCCCTCTGTAGCTGAGTGTAGGCCAACATATTGAACTCGTACGTCGGAGAGCTAGACCGCCTCCGGTGCCAGACGGATTCAGTAACACGGTTGTAGCACTTCCAGCATTCAGTGCCGGTCGGCCTCATTGCCCTGTCAGAGCGATACTGAGAGAGACACTCTGCTTAGCATTCCTTCTAGGTCTTGTTACCTGCAGTCACCCTACCTCAAGGAAAAACTCGGGTTGAGTTCCACTGCAACTAAAAATCAGTTCTTCGTGGAACACAGCAGGCTTTTGGAAGATGCACAGGCCCCTAGGCTGACCCACGGCATTCTTTCCTTTAGGCCACGCCCTACCCGCAGAACACGCTGTATCGAGAAGTTGATTTAGGGAAGGGCCCACTGAGTGAGTACCATGTGTCTCTTTTGAAGTTTTCGAAACAATAGGTACTGAGGCTTCCTGTCAACCTCGAAATGGGGGCCTGAGGGCACAGGCCTTTTTTCCCCAATGTTGACAATTACATTCGGGCAGCCTGGAAGCTTCTGCAAAAACACTTGTGTTTCCAGGATTCTAGTCATTTCATGCAGGGCTCGGATAGGAAGCTGACTTTTCTCCAAGAGACAGGGTGCCTCCGTTTCCTGGCTGGGATATTATCCTGCCCTGTGTTTTTTCTTATTTGGGTGTACGCGCACCTCTCACGGTTGTGGCCTCTCCCATTGCGGAGCACCGGCTCCTGAGGCTTAGGTTCAGCGGCTAAGGCTCACGGGTCCGGCACTACGGCAGCATGTGGGATCTTCCCGGATCGGGGTACGAACCCGTGTCTCCTGCATCGGCAGGCTGACTTTCAACTACCGTTCCACAAAGAGAGCCTGACCCTGCTTTAGAGCTAAAGGGACCCGAAACGCAAACACTGGCTTTTCACTACGGCCCTGGGTTTCCATGCAGAAAGCTGGGTGGGCAGCAGCTTCCATGAGGCATTTTGGCTGTGCTCCTTTAGTTTAACGAGGGTAGGTCTTTCCGGACTCCTAGGACATGAGCACCAGTTTCCTTACAAGAACACTCAGGAATCCAGGCTCCAGTGGGCCTGTGGAGCAGCACCCAGCCCCGTAGGTCCTTCAGCGCACCCCTGTGTATGGTCAGTGAAGCGCCACACACTGCACTCTTCCCTGGGAGAGCTAGATATCCTCCGCTCTGCCACAGCTTCAGAAAGACGTTCCTAGCCAGTCCAGCAGGTCAAAAACACTCTTGTTGCCGGGATTGTAGTCCCTGCAGGCGTGCCTGCGAGAGGCAAATGAGCTTTCTCGAAAGAAGCAGGGTGCTTCCGGTTCCTGAGTAAGCTTCCCTGCCCAGCTTTAGGGCGAAAGGGAAACTCAGTGTCCACACGAGACTCGAAAATCGCCCTGGTGGGCCGTGCCGATTGGAAGGCGTGCAGCACTTTGCCTGAGGCATGACTTGCTGTTCTGCTTTCGTTTTCGGTGGTGCGCCTTTAAGGACTCCTAAGACCGTCGTGTCAGCACCCGTGTCCGTCCAAGAACACTGAGTACCGCCAGGCTCCTAGGGCCCGCTTGAGCGTCATCCAGCCCCGAGGGCCCTTAGGTGTACGCCTGTTTACGCCGAGTGTAGGGCAACATACTGCACTCTTCCTTGGGAGAGACAGATTTCCTCAGCTCTCCAACAGCTTCTGTTTCAAGGTTGTATCCAGTCCAACATGACAAGGAAGTTGGCTCCCTCGCCTTACCTGAGCTCTACCTCGAAAAACACTCTGCTTAGCGCTCCTTGTCGGACCTCAAACCTGCAGTCACCTTACCTAAGGAAAAAGTCAGGCTGGGTTCCACTGCAACGGACGCACAGTTCTTCGTGGAACGCTGCAGGCTTTTGGAAGATGCACAGGCCCCTAGGCCGACCTGGGGCTTTCGAAAAGTTAGGCAGTTCCCTACAAGCCGAAAACCCTGCAGAGAAAAGTTGATTTAGGGAAGGGGTCAGTGGGTAGCTTGTGTCTCTTCTGACTTCGTCGGAATACCAGGTACGTAAGCAGTGCGTCCACCTCGAATGGGGGGCCTGATTATCACAAGCCTTGTTTTTCCCCGCTGGAAAGCGCCATGCGTGAGCCCTTGACGCTTCCGGGTGATAGTGCGTTTGCCGGCTTACTAGTCAGTGCAGGCATGGCACTGAGTAAAAAATGAGTTTCCTCGAAAGAAATAGGGTACTACGACTTCCTGGGTGGGAGCTTTCCCTGCCCTGCTTTATAGCGAAAGGGAAACTCAACATGAACGCTCGCCTCGACGTGTGGCCCTGCTTTGCCATGCAGAAGGGGAGGCGTGCGGCACCTTCTATGACACCCACGTCGCAGCTCTGCTTTACTTTAAAGGCAGTAAGCTGTAAAGGCCTCCTAGGACCCTCGCGTCCGCACACGATTCTGTATAAGAACACGGAGTAACTGCAGGCTCCTAGTGGCCTGGTGAGCCTCATCCAGTCGCGAAGATCCTTAGCTGTACCCCTCTGTAGCTGAGTGTAGGCCAACATATTGAACTCGTACGTCGGAGAGCTAGACCGCCTCCGGTGCCAGACGGATTCAGTAACACGGTTGTAGCACTTCCAGCATTCAGTGCCGGTCGGCCTCATTGCCCTGTCAGAGCGATACTGAGAGAGACACTCTGCTTAGCATTCCTTCTAGGTCTTGTTACCTGCAGTCACCCTACCTCAAGGAAAAACTCGGGTTGAGTTCCACTGCAACTAAAAATCAGTTCTTCGTGGAACACAGCAGGCTTTTGGAAGATGCACAGGCCCCTAGGCTGACCCACGGCATTCTTTCCTTTAGGCCACGCCCTACCCGCAGAACACGCTGTATCGAGAAGTTGATTTAGGGAAGGGCCCACTGAGTGAGTACCATGTGTCTCTTTTGAAGTTTTCGAAACAATAGGTACTGAGGCTTCCTGTCAACCTCGAAATGGGGGCCTGAGGGCACAGGCCTTTTTTCCCCAATGTTGACAATTACATTCGGGCAGCCTGGAAGCTTCTGCAAAAACACTTGTGTTTCCAGGATTCTAGTCATTTCATGCAGGGCTCGGATAGGAAGCTGACTTTTCTCCAAGAGACAGGGTGCCTCCGTTTCCTGGCTGGGATATTATCCTGCCCTGTGTTTTTTCTTATTTGGGTGTACGCGCACCTCTCACGGTTGTGGCCTCTCCCATTGCGGAGCACCGGCTCCTGAGGCTTAGGTTCAGCGGCTAAGGCTCACGGGTCCGGCACTACGGCAGCATGTGGGATCTTCCCGGATCGGGGTACGAACCCGTGTCTCCTGCATCGGCAGGCTGACTTTCAACTACCGTTCCACAAAGAGAGCCTGACCCTGCTTTAGAGCTAAAGGGACCCGAAACGCAAACACTGGCTTTTCACTACGGCCCTGGGTTTCCATGCAGAAAGCTGGGTGGGCAGCAGCTTCCATGGGGCATTTTGGCTGTGCTCCTTTAGTTTAACGAGGGTAGGTCTTTCCGGACTCCTAGGACATGAGCACCAGTTTCCTTACAAGAACACTCAGGAATCCAGGCTCCAGTGGGCCTGTGGAGCAGCACCCAGCCCCGTAGGTCCTTCAGCGCACCCCTGTGTATGGTCAGTGAAGCGCCACACACTGCACTCTTCCCTGGGAGAGCTAGATATCCTCCGCTCCGCCACAGCTTCAGAAAGACGTTCCTAGCCAGTCCAGCAGGTCAAAAACACTCTTGTTGCCGGGATTGTAGTCCCTGCAGGCGTGCCTGCGAGAGGCAAATGAGCTTTCTCGAAAGAAGCAGGGTGCTTCCGGTTCCTGAGTAAGCTTCCCTGCCCAGCTTTAGGGCGAAAGGGAAACTCAGTGTCCACACGAGACTCGAAAATCGCCCTGGTGGGCCGTGCCGATTGGAAGGCGTGCAGCACTTTGCCTGAGGCATGACTTGCTGTTCTGCTTTCGTTTTCGGTGGTGCGCCTTTAAGGACTCCTAAGACCGTCGTGTCAGCACCCGTGTCCGTCCAAGAACACTGAGTACCGCCAGGCTCCTAGGGCCCGCTTGAGCGTCATCCAGCCCCGAGGGCCCTTAGGTGTACGCCTGTTTACGCCGAGTGTAGGGCAACATACTGCACTCTTCCTTGGGAGAGACAGATTTCCTCAGCTCTCCAACAGCTTCTGTTTCAAGGTTGTATCCAGTCCAACATGACAAGGAAGTTGGCTCCCTCGCCTTACCTGAGCTCTACCTCGAAAAACACTCTGCTTAGCGCTCCTTCTCGGACCTCAAACCTGCAGTCACCTTACCTAAGGAAAAAGTCAGGCTGGGTTCCACTGCAACGGACGCACAGTTCTTCGTGGAACGCTGCAGGCTTTTGGAAGATGCACAGGCCCCTAGGCCGACCTGGGGCTTTCGAAAAGTTAGGCAGTTCCCTACAAGCCGAAAACCCTGCAGAGAAAAGTTGATTTAGGGAAGGGGTCAGTGGGTAGCTTGTGTCTCTTCTGACTTCGTCGGAATACCAGGTACGTAAGCAGTGCGTCCACCTCGAATGGGGGGCCTGATTATCACAAGCCTTGTTTTTCCCCGCTGGAAAGCGCCATGCGTGAGCCCTTGACGCTTCCGGGTGATAGTGCGTTTGCCGGCTTACTAGTCAGTGCAGGCATGGCACTGAGTAAAAAATGAGTTTCCTCGAAAGAAATAGGGTACTACGACTTCCTGGGTGGGAGCTTTCCCTGCCCTGCTTTATAGCGAAAGGGAAACTCAACATGAACGCTCGCCTCGACGTGTGGCCCTGCTTTGCCATGCAGAAGGGGAGGCGTGCGGCACCTTCTATGACACCCACGTCGCAGCTCTGCTTTACTTTAAAGGCAGTAAGCTGTAAAGGCCTCCTAGGACCCTCGCGTCCGCACACGATTCTGTATAAGAACACGGAGTAACTGCAGGCTCCTAGTGGCCTGGTGAGCCTCATCCAGTCGCGAAGATCCTTAGCTGTACCCCTCTGTAGCTGAGTGTAGGCCAACATATTGAACTCGTACGTCGGAGAGCTAGACCGCCTCCGGTGCCAGACGGATTCAGTAACACGGTTGTAGCACTTCCAGCATTCAGTGCCGGTCGGCCTCATTGCCCTGTCAGAGCGATACTGAGAGAGACACTCTGCTTAGCATTCCTTCTAGGTCTTGTTACCTGCAGTCACCCTACCTCAAGGAAAAACTCGGGTTGAGTTCCACTGCAACTAAAAATCAGTTCTTCGTGGAACACAGCAGGCTTTTGGAAGATGCACAGGCCCCTAGGCTGACCCACGGCATTCTTTCCTTTAGGCCACGCCCTACCCGCAGAACACGCTGTATCGAGAAGTTGATTTAGGGAAGGGCCCACTGAGTGAGTACCATGTGTCTCTTTTGAAGTTTTCGAAACAATAGGTACTGAGGCTTCCTGTCAACCTCGAAATGGGGGCCTGAGGGCACAGGCCTTTTTTCCCCAATGTTGACAATTACATTCGGGCAGCCTGGAAGCTTCTGCAAAAACACTTGTGTTTCCAGGATTCTAGTCATTTCATGCAGGGCTCGGATAGGAAGCTGACTTTTCTCCAAGAGACAGGGTGCCTCCGTTTCCTGGCTGGGATATTATCCTGCCCTGTGTTTTTTCTTATTTGGGTGTACGCGCACCTCTCACGGTTGTGGCCTCTCCCATTGCGGAGCACCGGCTCCTGAGGCTTAGGTTCAGCGGCTAAGGCTCACGGGTCCGGCACTACGGCAGCATGTGGGATCTTCCCGGATCGGGGTACGAACCCGTGTCTCCTGCATCGGCAGGCTGACTTTCAACTACCGTTCCACAAAGAGAGCCTGACCCTGCTTTAGAGCTAAAGGGACCCGAAACGCAAACACTGGCTTTTCACTACGGCCCTGGGTTTCCATGCAGAAAGCTGGGTGGGCAGCAGCTTCCATGAGGCATTTTGGCTGTGCTCCTTTAGTTTAACGAGGGTAGGTCTTTCCGGACTCCTAGGACATGAGCACCAGTTTCCTTACAAGAACACTCAGGAATCCAGGCTCCAGTGGGCCTGTGGAGCAGCACCCAGCCCCGTAGGTCCTTCAGCGCACCCCTGTGTATGGTCAGTGAAGCGCCACACACTGCACTCTTCCCTGGGAGAGCTAGATATCCTCCGCTCCGCCACAGCTTCAGAAAGACGTTCCTAGCCAGTCCAGCAGGTCAAAAACACTCTTGTTGCCGGGATTGTAGTCCCTGCAGGCGTGCCTGCGAGAGGCAAATGAGCTTTCTCGAAAGAAGCAGGGTGCTTCCGGTTCCTGAGTAAGCTTCCCTGCCCAGCTTTAGGGCGAAAGGGAAACTCAGTGTCCACACGAGACTCGAAAATCGCCCTGGTGGGCCGTGCCGATTGGAAGGCGTGCAGCACTTTGCCTGAGGCATGACTTGCTGTTCTGCTTTCGTTTTCGGTGGTGCGCCTTTAAGGACTCCTAAGACCGTCGTGTCAGCACCCGTGTCCGTCCAAGAACACTGAGTACCGCCAGGCTCCTAGGGCCCGCTTGAGCGTCATCCAGCCCCGAGGGCCCTTAGGTGTACGCCTGCTTACGCCGAGTGTAGGGCAACATACTGCACTCTTCCTTGGGAGAGACAGATTTCCTCAGCTCTCCAACAGCTTCTGTTTCAAGGTTGTATCCAGTCCAACATGACAAGGAAGTTGGCTCCCTCGCCTTACCTGAGCTCTACCTCGAAAAACACTCTGCTTAGCGCTCCTTCTCGGACCTCAAACCTGCAGTCACCTTACCTAAGGAAAAAGTCAGGCTGGGTTCCACTGCAACGGACGCACAGTTCTTCGTGGAACGCTGCAGGCTTTTGGAAGATGCACAGGCCCCTAGGCCGACCTGGGGCTTTCGAAAAGTTAGGCAGTTCCCTACAAGCCGAAAACCCTGCAGAGAAAAGTTGATTTAGGGAAGGGGTCAGTGGGTAGCTTGTGTCTCTTCTGACTTCGTCGGAATACCAGGTACGTAAGCAGTGCGTCCACCTCGAATGGGGGGCCTGATTATCACAAGCCTTGTTTTTCCCCGCTGGAAAGCGCCATGCGTGAGCCCTTGACGCTTCCGGGTGATAGTGCGTTTGCCGGCTTACTAGTCAGTGCAGGCATGGCACTGAGTAAAAAATGAGTTTCCTCGAAAGAAATAGGGTACTACGACTTCCTGGGTGGGAGCTTTCCCTGCCCTGCTTTATAGCGAAAGGGAAACTCAACATGAACGCTCGCCTCGACGTGTGGCCCTGCTTTGCCATGCAGAAGGGGAGGCGTGCGGCACCTTCTATGACACCCACGTCGCAGCTCTGCTTTACTTTAAAGGCAGTAAGCTGTAAAGGCCTCCTAGGACCCTCGCGTCCGCACACGATTCTGTATAAGAACACGGAGTAACTGCAGGCTCCTAGTGGCCTGGTGAGCCTCATCCAGTCGTGAAGATCCTTAGCTGTACCCCTCTGTAGCTGAGTGTAGGCCAACATATTGAACTCGTACGTCGGAGAGCTAGACCGCCTCCGGTGCCAGACGGATTCAGTAACACGGTTGTAGCACTTCCAGCATTCAGTGCCGGTCGGCCTCATTGCCCTGTCAGAGCGATACTGAGAGAGACACTCTGCTTAGCATTCCTTCTAGGTCTTGTTACCTGCAGTCACCCTACCTCAAGGAAAAACTCGGGTTGAGTTCCACTGCAACTAAAAATCAGTTCTTCGTGGAACACAGCAGGCTTTTGGAAGATGCACAGGCCCCTAGGCTGACCCACGGCATTCTTTCCTTTAGGCCACGCCCTACCCGCAGAACACGCTGTATCGAGAAGTTGATTTAGGGAAGGGCCCACTGAGTGAGTACCATGTGTCTCTTTTGAAGTTTTCGAAACAATAGGTACTGAGGCTTCCTGTCAACCTCGAAATGGGGGCCTGAGGGCACAGGCCTTTTTTCCCCAATGTTGACAATTACATTCGGGCAGCCTGGAAGCTTCTGCAAAAACACTTGTGTTTCCAGGATTCTAGTCATTTCATGCAGGGCTCGGATAGGAAGCTGACTTTTCTCCAAGAGACAGGGTGCCTCCGTTTCCTGGCTGGGATATTATCCTGCCCTGTGTTTTTTCTTATTTGGGTGTACGCGCACCTCTCACGGTTGTGGCCTCTCCCATTGCGGAGCACCGGCTCCTGAGGCTTAGGTTCAGCGGCTAAGGCTCACGGGTCCGGCACTACGGCAGCATGTGGGATCTTCCCGGATCGGGGTACGAACCCGTGTCTCCTGCATCGGCAGGCTGACTTTCAACTACCGTTCCACAAAGAGAGCCTGACCCTGCTTTAGAGCTAAAGGGACCCGAAACGCAAACACTGGCTTTTCACTACGGCCCTGGGTTTCCATGCAGAAAGCTGGGTGGGCAGCAGCTTCCATGGGGCATTTTGGCTGTGCTCCTTTAGTTTAACGAGGGTAGGTCTTTCCGGACTCCTAGGACATGAGCACCAGTTTCCTTACAAGAACACTCAGGAATCCAGGCTCCAGTGGGCCTGTGGAGCAGCACCCAGCCCCGTAGGTCCTTCAGCGCACCCCTGTGTATGGTCAGTGAAGCGCCACACACTGCACTCTTCCCTGGGAGAGCTAGATATCCTCCGCTCCGCCACAGCTTCAGAAAGACGTTCCTAGCCAGTCCAGCAGGTCAAAAACACTCTTGTTGCCGGGATTGTAGTCCCTGCAGGCGTGCCTGCGAGAGGCAAATGAGCTTTCTCGAAAGAAGCAGGGTGCTTCCGGTTCCTGAGTAAGCTTTCCTGCCCAGCTTTAGGGCGAAAGGGAAACTCAGTGTCCACACGAGACTCGAAAATCGCCCTGGTGGGCCGTGCCGATTGGAAGGCGTGCAGCACTTTGCCTGAGGCATGACTTGCTGTTCTGCTTTCGTTTTCGGTGGTGCGCCTTTAAGGACTCCTAAGACCGTCGTGTCAGCACCCGTGTCCGTCCAAGAACACTGAGTACCGCCAGGCTCCTAGGGCCCGCTTGAGCGTCATCCAGCCCCGAGGGCCCTTAGGTGTACGCCTGTTTACGCCGAGTGTAGGGCAACATACTGCACTCTTCCTTGGGAGAGACAGATTTCCTCAGCTCTCCAACAGCTTCTGTTTCAAGGTTGTATCCAGTCCAACATGACAAGGAAGTTGGCTCCCTCGCCTTACCTGAGCTCTACCTCGAAAAACACTCTGCTTAGCGCTCCTTGTCGGACCTCAAACCTGCAGTCACCTTACCTAAGGAAAAAGTCAGGCTGGGTTCCACTGCAACGGACGCACAGTTCTTCGTGGAACGCTGCAGGCTTTTGGAAGATGCACAGGCCCCTAGGCCGACCTGGGGCTTTCGAAAAGTTAGGCAGTTCCCTACAAGCCGAAAACCCTGCAGAGAAAAGTTGATTTAGGGAAGGGGTCAGTGGGTAGCTTGTGTCTCTTCTGACTTCGTCGGAATACCAGGTACGTAAGCAGTGCGTCCACCTCGAATGGGGGGCCTGATTATCACAAGCCTTGTTTTTCCCCGCTGGAAAGCGCCATGCGTGAGCCCTTGACGCTTCCGGGTGATAGTGCGTTTGCCGGCTTACTAGTCAGTGCAGGCATGGCACTGAGTAAAAAATGAGTTTCCTCGAAAGAAATAGGGTACTACGACTTCCTGGGTGGGAGCTTTCCCTGCCCTGCTTTATAGCGAAAGGGAAACTCAACATGAACGCTCGCCTCGACGTGTGGCCCTGCTTTGCCATGCAGAAGGGGAGGCGTGCGGCACCTTCTATGACACCCACGTCGCAGCTCTGCTTTACTTTAAAGGCAGTAAGCTGTAAAGGCCTCCTAGGACCCTCGCGTCCGCACACGATTCTGTATAAGAACACGGAGTAACTGCAGGCTCCTAGTGGCCTGGTGAGCCTCATCCAGTCGCGAAGATCCTTAGCTGTACCCCTCTGTAGCTGAGTGTAGGCCAACATATTGAACTCGTACGTCGGAGAGCTAGACCGCCTCCGGTGCCAGACGGATTCAGTAACACGGTTGTAGCACTTCCAGCATTCAGTGCCGGTCGGCCTCATTGCCCTGTCAGAGCGATACTGAGAGAGACACTCTGCTTAGCATTCCTTCTAGGTCTTGTTACCTGCAGTCACCCTACCTCAAGGAAAAACTCGGGTTGAGTTCCACTGCAACTAAAAATCAGTTCTTCGTGGAACACAGCAGGCTTTTGGAAGATGCACAGGCCCCTAGGCTGACCCACGGCATTCTTTCCTTTAGGCCACGCCCTACCCGCAGAACACGCTGTATCGAGAAGTTGATTTAGGGAAGGGCCCACTGAGTGAGTACCATGTGTCTCTTTTGAAGTTTTCGAAACAATAGGTACTGAGGCTTCCTGTCAACCTCGAAATGGGGGCCTGAGGGCACAGGCCTTTTTTCCCCAATGTTGACAATTACATTCGGGCAGCCTGGAAGCTTCTGCAAAAACACTTGTGTTTCCAGGATTCTAGTCATTTCATGCAGGGCTCGGATAGGAAGCTGACTTTTCTCCAAGAGACAGGGTGCCTCCGTTTCCTGGCTGGGATATTATCCTGCCCTGTGTTTTTTCTTATTTGGGTGTACGCGCACCTCTCACGGTTGTGGCCTCTCCCATTGCGGAGCACCGGCTCCTGAGGCTTAGGTTCAGCGGCTAAGGCTCACGGGTCCGGCACTACGGCAGCATGTGGGATCTTCCCGGATCGGGGTACGAACCCGTGTCTCCTGCATCGGCAGGCTGACTTTCAACTACCGTTCCACAAAGAGAGCCTGACCCTGCTTTAGAGCTAAAGGGACCCGAAACGCAAACACTGGCTTTTCACTACGGCCCTGGGTTTCCATGCAGAAAGCTGGGTGGGCAGCAGCTTCCATGGGGCATTTTGGCTGTGCTCCTTTAGTTTAACGAGGGTAGGTCTTTCCGGACTCCTAGGACATGAGCACCAGTTTCCTTACAAGAACACTCAGGAATCCAGGCTCCAGTGGGCCTGTGGAGCAGCACCCAGCCCCGTAGGTCCTTCAGCGCACCCCTGTGTATGGTCAGTGAAGCGCCACACACTGCACTCTTCCCTGGGAGAGCTAGATATCCTCCGCTCCGCCACAGCTTCAGAAAGACGTTCCTAGCCAGTCCAGCAGGTCAAAAACACTCTTGTTGCCGGGATTGTAGTCCCTGCAGGCGTGCCTGCGAGAGGCAAATGAGCTTTCTCGAAAGAAGCAGGGTGCTTCCGGTTCCTGAGTAAGCTTTCCTGCCCAGCTTTAGGGCGAAAGGGAAACTCAGTGTCCACACGAGACTCGAAAATCGCCCTGGTGGGCCGTGCCGATTGGAAGGCGTGCAGCACTTTGCCTGAGGCATGACTTGCTGTTCTGCTTTCGTTTTCGGTGGTGCGCCTTTAAGGACTCCTAAGACCGTCGTGTCAGCACCCGTGTCCGTCCAAGAACACTGAGTACCGCCAGGCTCCTAGGGCCCGCTTGAGCGTCATCCAGCCCCGAGGGCCCTTAGGTGTACGCCTGCTTACGCCGAGTGTAGGGCAACATACTGCACTCTTCCTTGGGAGAGACAGATTTCCTCAGCTCTCCAACAGCTTCTGTTTCAAGGTTGTATCCAGTCCAACATGACAAGGAAGTTGGCTCCCTCGCCTTACCTGAGCTCTACCTCGAAAAACACTCTGCTTAGCGCTCCTTCTCGGACCTCAAACCTGCAGTCACCTTACCTAAGGAAAAAGTCAGGCTGGGTTCCACTGCAACGGACGCACAGTTCTTCGTGGAACGCTGCAGGCTTTTGGAAGATGCACAGGCCCCTAGGCCGACCTGGGGCTTTCGAAAAGTTAGGCAGTTCCCTACAAGCCGAAAACCCTGCAGAGAAAAGTTGATTTAGGGAAGGGGTCAGTGGGTAGCTTGTGTCTCTTCTGACTTCGTCGGAATACCAGGTACGTAAGCAGTGCGTCCACCTCGAATGGGGGGCCTGATTATCACAAGCCTTGTTTTTCCCCGCTGGAAAGCGCCATGCGTGAGCCCTTGACGCTTCCGGGTGATAGTGCGTTTGCCGGCTTACTAGTCAGTGCAGGCATGGCACTGAGTAAAAAATGAGTTTCCTCGAAAGAAATAGGGTACTACGACTTCCTGGGTGGGAGCTTTCCCTGCCCTGCTTTATAGCGAAAGGGAAACTCAACATGAACGCTCGCCTCGACGTGTGGCCCTGCTTTGCCATGCAGAAGGGGAGGCGTGCGGCACCTTCTATGACACCCACGTCGCAGCTCTGCTTTACTTTAAAGGCAGTAAGCTGTAAAGGCCTCCTAGGACCCTCGCGTCCGCACACGATTCTGTATAAGAACACGGAGTAACTGCAGGCTCCTAGTGGCCTGGTGAGCCTCATCCAGTCGCGAAGATCCTTAGCTGTACCCCTCTGTAGCTGAGTGTAGGCCAACATATTGAACTCGTACGTCGGAGAGCTAGACCGCCTCCGGTGCCAGACGGATTCAGTAACACGGTTGTAGCACTTCCAGCATTCAGTGCCGGTCGGCCTCATTGCCCTGTCAGAGCGATACTGAGAGAGACACTCTGCTTAGCATTCCTTCTAGGTCTTGTTACCTGCAGTCACCCTACCTCAAGGAAAAACTCGGGTTGAGTTCCACTGCAACTAAAAATCAGTTCTTCGTGGAACACAGCAGGCTTTTGGAAGATGCACAGGCCCCTAGGCTGACCCACGGCATTCTTTCCTTTAGGCCACGCCCTACCCGCAGAACACGCTGTATCGAGAAGTTGATTTAGGGAAGGGCCCACTGAGTGAGTACCATGTGTCTCTTTTGAAGTTTTCGAAACAATAGGTACTGAGGCTTCCTGTCAACCTCGAAATGGGGGCCTGAGGGCACAGGCCTTTTTTCCCCAATGTTGACAATTACATTCGGGCAGCCTGGAAGCTTCTGCAAAAACACTTGTGTTTCCAGGATTCTAGTCATTTCATGCAGGGCTCGGATAGGAAGCTGACTTTTCTCCAAGAGACAGGGTGCCTCCGTTTCCTGGCTGGGATATTATCCTGCCCTGTGTTTTTTCTTATTTGGGTGTACGCGCACCTCTCACGGTTGTGGCCTCTCCCATTGCGGAGCACCGGCTCCTGAGGCTTAGGTTCAGCGGCTAAGGCTCACGGGTCCGGCACTACGGCAGCATGTGGGATCTTCCCGGATCGGGGTACGAACCCGTGTCTCCTGCATCGGCAGGCTGACTTTCAACTACCGTTCCACAAAGAGAGCCTGACCCTGCTTTAGAGCTAAAGGGACCCGAAACGCAAACACTGGCTTTTCACTACGGCCCTGGGTTTCCATGCAGAAAGCTGGGTGGGCAGCAGCTTCCATGGGGCATTTTGGCTGTGCTCCTTTAGTTTAACGAGGGTAGGTCTTTCCGGACTCCTAGGACATGAGCACCAGTTTCCTTACAAGAACACTCAGGAATCCAGGCTCCAGTGGGCCTGTGGAGCAGCACCCAGCCCCGTAGGTCCTTCAGCGCACCCCTGTGTATGGTCAGTGAAGCGCCACACACTGCACTCTTCCCTGGGAGAGCTAGATATCCTCCGCTCCGCCACAGCTTCAGAAAGACGTTCCTAGCCAGTCCAGCAGGTCAAAAACACTCTTGTTGCCGGGATTGTAGTCCCTGCAGGCGTGCCTGCGAGAGGCAAATGAGCTTTCTCGAAAGAAGCAGGGTGCTTCCGGTTCCTGAGTAAGCTTTCCTGCCCAGCTTTAGGGCGAAAGGGAAACTCAGTGTCCACACGAGACTCGAAAATCGCCCTGGTGGGCCGTGCCGATTGGAAGGCGTGCAGCACTTTGCCTGAGGCATGACTTGCTGTTCTGCTTTCGTTTTCGGTGGTGCGCCTTTAAGGACTCCTAAGACCGTCGTGTCAGCACCCGTGTCCGTCCAAGAACACTGAGTACCGCCAGGCTCCTAGGGCCCGCTTGAGCGTCATCCAGCCCCGAGGGCCCTTAGGTGTACGCCTGTTTACGCCGAGTGTAGGGCAACATACTGCACTCTTCCTTGGGAGAGACAGATTTCCTCAGCTCTCCAACAGCTTCTGTTTCAAGGTTGTATCCAGTCCAACATGACAAGGAAGTTGGCTCCCTCGCCTTACCTGAGCTCTACCTCGAAAAACACTCTGCTTAGCGCTCCTTGTCGGACCTCAAACCTGCAGTCACCTTACCTAAGGAAAAAGTCAGGCTGGGTTCCACTGCAACGGACGCACAGTTCTTCGTGGAACGCTGCAGGCTTTTGGAAGATGCACAGGCCCCTAGGCCGACCTGGGGCTTTCGAAAAGTTAGGCAGTTCCCTACAAGCCGAAAACCCTGCAGAGAAAAGTTGATTTAGGGAAGGGGTCAGTGGGTAGCTTGTGTCTCTTCTGACTTCGTCGGAATACCAGGTACGTAAGCAGTGCGTCCACCTCGAATGGGGGGCCTGATTATCACAAGCCTTGTTTTTCCCCGCTGGAAAGCGCCATGCGTGAGCCCTTGACGCTTCCGGGTGATAGTGCGTTTGCCGGCTTACTAGTCAGTGCAGGCATGGCACTGAGTAAAAAATGAGTTTCCTCGAAAGAAATAGGGTACTACGACTTCCTGGGTGGGAGCTTTCCCTGCCCTGCTTTATAGCGAAAGGGAAACTCAACATGAACGCTCGCCTCGACGTGTGGCCCTGCTTTGCCATGCAGAAGGGGAGGCGTGCGGCACCTTCTATGACACCCACGTCGCAGCTCTGCTTTACTTTAAAGGCAGTAAGCTGTAAAGGCCTCCTAGGACCCTCGCGTCCGCACACGATTCTGTATAAGAACACGGAGTAACTGCAGGCTCCTAGTGGCCTGGTGAGCCTCATCCAGTCGCGAAGATCCTTAGCTGTACCCCTCTGTAGCTGAGTGTAGGCCAACATATTGAACTCGTACGTCGGAGAGCTAGACCGCCTCCGGTGCCAGACGGATTCAGTAACACGGTTGTAGCACTTCCAGCATTCAGTGCCGGTCGGCCTCATTGCCCTGTCAGAGCGATACTGAGAGAGACACTCTGCTTAGCATTCCTTCTAGGTCTTGTTACCTGCAGTCACCCTACCTCAAGGAAAAACTCGGGTTGAGTTCCACTGCAACTAAAAATCAGTTCTTCGTGGAACACAGCAGGCTTTTGGAAGATGCACAGGCCCCTAGGCTGACCCACGGCATTCTTTCCTTTAGGCCACGCCCTACCCGCAGAACACGCTGTATCGAGAAGTTGATTTAGGGAAGGGCCCACTGAGTGAGTACCATGTGTCTCTTTTGAAGTTTTCGAAACAATAGGTACTGAGGCTTCCTGTCAACCTCGAAATGGGGGCCTGAGGGCACAGGCCTTTTTTCCCCAATGTTGACAATTACATTCGGGCAGCCTGGAAGCTTCTGCAAAAACACTTGTGTTTCCAGGATTCTAGTCATTTCATGCAGGGCTCGGATAGGAAGCTGACTTTTCTCCAAGAGACAGGGTGCCTCCGTTTCCTGGCTGGGATATTATCCTGCCCTGTGTTTTTTCTTATTTGGGTGTACGCGCACCTCTCACGGTTGTGGCCTCTCCCATTGCGGAGCACCGGCTCCTGAGGCTTAGGTTCAGCGGCTAAGGCTCACGGGTCCGGCACTACGGCAGCATGTGGGATCTTCCCGGATCGGGGTACGAACCCGTGTCTCCTGCATCGGCAGGCTGACTTTCAACTACCGTTCCACAAAGAGAGCCTGACCCTGCTTTAGAGCTAAAGGGACCCGAAACGCAAACACTGGCTTTTCACTACGGCCCTGGGTTTCCATGCAGAAAGCTGGGTGGGCAGCAGCTTCCATGGGGCATTTTGGCTGTGCTCCTTTAGTTTAACGAGGGTAGGTCTTTCCGGACTCCTAGGACATGAGCACCAGTTTCCTTACAAGAACACTCAGGAATCCAGGCTCCAGTGGGCCTGTGGAGCAGCACCCAGCCCCGTAGGTCCTTCAGCGCACCCCTGTGTATGGTCAGTGAAGCGCCACACACTGCACTCTTCCCTGGGAGAGCTAGATATCCTCCGCTCCGCCACAGCTTCAGAAAGACGTTCCTAGCCAGTCCAGCAGGTCAAAAACACTCTTGTTGCCGGGATTGTAGTCCCTGCAGGCGTGCCTGCGAGAGGCAAATGAGCTTTCTCGAAAGAAGCAGGGTGCTTCCGGTTCCTGAGTAAGCTTTCCTGCCCAGCTTTAGGGCGAAAGGGAAACTCAGTGTCCACACGAGACTCGAAAATCGCCCTGGTGGGCCGTGCCGATTGGAAGGCGTGCAGCACTTTGCCTGAGGCATGACTTGCTGTTCTGCTTTCGTTTTCGGTGGTGCGCCTTTAAGGACTCCTAAGACCGTCGTGTCAGCACCCGTGTCCGTCCAAGAACACTGAGTACCGCCAGGCTCCTAGGGCCCGCTTGAGCGTCATCCAGCCCCGAGGGCCCTTAGGTGTACGCCTGCTTACGCCGAGTGTAGGGCAACATACTGCACTCTTCCTTGGGAGAGACAGATTTCCTCAGCTCTCCAACAGCTTCTGTTTCAAGGTTGTATCCAGTCCAACATGACAAGGAAGTTGGCTCCCTCGCCTTACCTGAGCTCTACCTCGAAAAACACTCTGCTTAGCGCTCCTTCTCGGACCTCAAACCTGCAGTCACCTTACCTAAGGAAAAAGTCAGGCTGGGTTCCACTGCAACGGACGCACAGTTCTTCGTGGAACGCTGCAGGCTTTTGGAAGATGCACAGGCCCCTAGGCCGACCTGGGGCTTTCGAAAAGTTAGGCAGTTCCCTACAAGCCGAAAACCCTGCAGAGAAAAGTTGATTTAGGGAAGGGGTCAGTGGGTAGCTTGTGTCTCTTCTGACTTCGTCGGAATACCAGGTACGTAAGCAGTGCGTCCACCTCGAATGGGGGGCCTGATTATCACAAGCCTTGTTTTTCCCCGCTGGAAAGCGCCATGCGTGAGCCCTTGACGCTTCCGGGTGATAGTGCGTTTGCCGGCTTACTAGTCAGTGCAGGCATGGCACTGAGTAAAAAATGAGTTTCCTCGAAAGAAATAGGGTACTACGACTTCCTGGGTGGGAGCTTTCCCTGCCCTGCTTTATAGCGAAAGGGAAACTCAACATGAACGCTCGCCTCGACGTGTGGCCCTGCTTTGCCATGCAGAAGGGGAGGCGTGCGGCACCTTCTATGACACCCACGTCGCAGCTCTGCTTTACTTTAAAGGCAGTAAGCTGTAAAGGCCTCCTAGGACCCTCGCGTCCGCACACGATTCTGTATAAGAACACGGAGTAACTGCAGGCTCCTAGTGGCCTGGTGAGCCTCATCCAGTCGCGAAGATCCTTAGCTGTACCCCTCTGTAGCTGAGTGTAGGCCAACATATTGAACTCGTACGTCGGAGAGCTAGACCGCCTCCGGTGCCAGACGGATTCAGTAACACGGTTGTAGCACTTCCAGCATTCAGTGCCGGTCGGCCTCATTGCCCTGTCAGAGCGATACTGAGAGAGACACTCTGCTTAGCATTCCTTCTAGGTCTTGTTACCTGCAGTCACCCTACCTCAAGGAAAAACTCGGGTTGAGTTCCACTGCAACTAAAAATCAGTTCTTCGTGGAACACAGCAGGCTTTTGGAAGATGCACAGGCCCCTAGGCTGACCCACGGCATTCTTTCCTTTAGGCCACGCCCTACCCGCAGAACACGCTGTATCGAGAAGTTGATTTAGGGAAGGGCCCACTGAGTGAGTACCATGTGTCTCTTTTGAAGTTTTCGAAACAATAGGTACTGAGGCTTCCTGTCAACCTCGAAATGGGGGCCTGAGGGCACAGGCCTTTTTTCCCCAATGTTGACAATTACATTCGGGCAGCCTGGAAGCTTCTGCAAAAACACTTGTGTTTCCAGGATTCTAGTCATTTCATGCAGGGCTCGGATAGGAAGCTGACTTTTCTCCAAGAGACAGGGTGCCTCCGTTTCCTGGCTGGGCTATTATCCTGCCCTGTGTTTTTTCTTATTTGGGTGTACGCGCACCTCTCACGGTTGTGGCCTCTCCCATTGCGGAGCACCGGCTCCTGAGGCTTAGGTTCAGCGGCTAAGGCTCACGGGTCCGGCACTACGGCAGCATGTGGGATCTTCCCGGATCGGGGTACGAACCCGTGTCTCCTGCATCGGCAGGCTGACTTTCAACTACCGTTCCACAAAGAGAGCCTGACCCTGCTTTAGAGCTAAAGGGACCCGAAACGCAAACACTGGCTTTTCACTACGGCCCTGGGTTTCCATGCAGAAAGCTGGGTGGGCAGCAGCTTCCATGGGGCATTTTGGCTGTGCTCCTTTAGTTTAACGAGGGTAGGTCTTTCCGGACTCCTAGGACATGAGCACCAGTTTCCTTACAAGAACACTCAGGAATCCAGGCTCCAGTGGGCCTGTGGAGCAGCACCCAGCCCCGTAGGTCCTTCAGCGCACCCCTGTGTATGGTCAGTGAAGCGCCACACACTGCACTCTTCCCTGGGAGAGCTAGATATCCTCCGCTCCGCCACAGCTTCAGAAAGACGTTCCTAGCCAGTCCAGCAGGTCAAAAACACTCTTGTTGCCGGGATTGTAGTCCCTGCAGGCGTGCCTGCGAGAGGCAAATGAGCTTTCTCGAAAGAAGCAGGGTGCTTCCGGTTCCTGAGTAAGCTTTCCTGCCCAGCTTTAGGGCGAAAGGGAAACTCAGTGTCCACACGAGACTCGAAAATCGCCCTGGTGGGCCGTGCCGATTGGAAGGCGTGCAGCACTTTGCCTGAGGCATGACTTGCTGTTCTGCTTTCGTTTTCGGTGGTGCGCCTTTAAGGACTCCTAAGACCGTCGTGTCAGCACCCGTGTCCGTCCAAGAACACTGAGTACCGCCAGGCTCCTAGGGCCCGCTTGAGCGTCATCCAGCCCCGAGGGCCCTTAGGTGTACGCCTGCTTACGCCGAGTGTAGGGCAACATACTGCACTCTTCCTTGGGAGAGACAGATTTCCTCAGCTCTCCAACAGCTTCTGTTTCAAGGTTGTATCCAGTCCAACATGACAAGGAAGTTGGCTCCCTCGCCTTACCTGAGCTCTACCTCGAAAAACACTCTGCTTAGCGCTCCTTCTCGGACCTCAAACCTGCAGTCACCTTACCTAAGGAAAAAGTCAGGCTGGGTTCCACTGCAACGGACGCACAGTTCTTCGTGGAACGCTGCAGGCTTTTGGAAGATGCACAGGCCCCTAGGCCGACCTGGGGCTTTCGAAAAGTTAGGCAGTTCCCTACAAGCCGAAAACCCTGCAGAGAAAAGTTGATTTAGGGAAGGGGTCAGTGGGTAGCTTGTGTCTCTTCTGACTTCGTCGGAATACCAGGTACGTAAGCAGTGCGTCCACCTCGAATGGGGGGCCTGATTATCACAAGCCTTGTTTTTCCCCGCTGGAAAGCGCCATGCGTGAGCCCTTGACGCTTCCGGGTGATAGTGCGTTTGCCGGCTTACTAGTCAGTGCAGGCATGGCACTGAGTAAAAAATGAGTTTCCTCGAAAGAAATAGGGTACTACGACTTCCTGGGTGGGAGCTTTCCCTGCCCTGCTTTATAGCGAAAGGGAAACTCAACATGAACGCTCGCCTCGACGTGTGGCCCTGCTTTGCCATGCAGAAGGGGAGGCGTGCGGCACCTTCTATGACACCCACGTCGCAGCTCTGCTTTACTTTAAAGGCAGTAAGCTGTAAAGGCCTCCTAGGACCCTCGCGTCCGCACACGATTCTGTATAAGAACACGGAGTAACTGCAGGCTCCTAGTGGCCTGGTGAGCCTCATCCAGTCGCGAAGATCCTTAGCTGTACCCCTCTGTAGCTGAGTGTAGGCCAACATATTGAACTCGTACGTCGGAGAGCTAGACCGCCTCCGGTGCCAGACGGATTCAGTAACACGGTTGTAGCACTTCCAGCATTCAGTGCCGGTCGGCCTCATTGCCCTGTCAGAGTGATACTGAGAGAGACACTCTGCTTAGCATTCCTTCTAGGTCTTGTTACCTGCAGTCACCCTACCTCAAGGAAAAACTCGGGTTGAGTTCCACTGCAACTAAAAATCAGTTCTTCGTGGAACACAGCAGGCTTTTGGAAGATGCACAGGCCCCTAGGCTGACCCACGGCATTCTTTCCTTTAGGCCACGCCCTACCCGCAGAACACGCTGTATCGAGAAGTTGATTTAGGGAAGGGCCCACTGAGTGAGTACCATGTGTCTCTTTTGAAGTTTTCGAAACAATAGGTACTGAGGCTTCCTGTCAACCTCGAAATGGGGGCCTGAGGGCACAGGCCTTTTTTCCCCAATGTTGACAATTACATTCGGGCAGCCTGGAAGCTTCTGCAAAAACACTTGTGTTTCCAGGATTCTAGTCATTTCATGCAGGGCTCGGATAGGAAGCTGACTTTTCTCCAAGAGACAGGGTGCCTCCGTTTCCTGGCTGGGATATTATCCTGCCCTGTGTTTTTTCTTATTTGGGTGTACGCGCACCTCTCACGGTTGTGGCCTCTCCCATTGCGGAGCACCGGCTCCTGAGGCTTAGGTTCAGCGGCTAAGGCTCACGGGTCCGGCACTACGGCAGCATGTGGGATCTTCCCGGATCGGGGTACGAACCCGTGTCTCCTGCATCGGCAGGCTGACTTTCAACTACCGTTCCACAAAGAGAGCCTGACCCTGCTTTAGAGCTAAAGGGACCCGAAACGCAAACACTGGCTTTTCACTACGGCCCTGGGTTTCCATGCAGAAAGCTGGGTGGGCAGCAGCTTCCATGGGGCATTTTGGCTGTGCTCCTTTAGTTTAACGAGGGTAGGTCTTTCCGGACTCCTAGGACATGAGCACCAGTTTCCTTACAAGAACACTCAGGAATCCAGGCTCCAGTGGGCCTGTGGAGCAGCACCCAGCCCCGTAGGTCCTTCAGCGCACCCCTGTGTATGGTCAGTGAAGCGCCACACACTGCACTCTTCCCTGGGAGAGCTAGATATCCTCCGCTCCGCCACAGCTTCAGAAAGACGTTCCTAGCCAGTCCAGCAGGTCAAAAACACTCTTGTTGCCGGGATTGTAGTCCCTGCAGGCGTGCCTGCGAGAGGCAAATGAGCTTTCTCGAAAGAAGCAGGGTGCTTCCGGTTCCTGAGTAAGCTTTCCTGCCCAGCTTTAGGGCGAAAGGGAAACTCAGTGTCCACACGAGACTCGAAAATCGCCCTGGTGGGCCGTGCCGATTGGAAGGCGTGCAGCACTTTGCCTGAGGCATGACTTGCTGTTCTGCTTTCGTTTTCGGTGGTGCGCCTTTAAGGACTCCTAAGACCGTCGTGTCAGCACCCGTGTCCGTCCAAGAACACTGAGTACCGCCAGGCTCCTAGGGCCCGCTTGAGCGTCATCCAGCCCCGAGGGCCCTTAGGTGTACGCCTGCTTACGCCGAGTGTAGGGCAACATACTGCACTCTTCCTTGGGAGAGACAGATTTCCTCAGCTCTCCAACAGCTTCTGTTTCAAGGTTGTATCCAGTCCAACATGACAAGGAAGTTGGCTCCCTCGCCTTACCTGAGCTCTACCTCGAAAAACACTCTGCTTAGCGCTCCTTCTCGGACCTCAAACCTGCAGTCACCTTACCTAAGGAAAAAGTCAGGCTGGGTTCCACTGCAACGGACGCACAGTTCTTCGTGGAACGCTGCAGGCTTTTGGAAGATGCACAGGCCCCTAGGCCGACCTGGGGCTTTCGAAAAGTTAGGCAGTTCCCTACAAGCCGAAAACCCTGCAGAGAAAAGTTGATTTAGGGAAGGGGTCAGTGGGTAGCTTGTGTCTCTTCTGACTTCGTCGGAATACCAGGTACGTAAGCAGTGCGTCCACCTCGAATGGGGGGCCTGATTATCACAAGCCTTGTTTTTCCCCGCTGGAAAGCGCCATGCGTGAGCCCTTGACGCTTCCGGGTGATAGTGCGTTTGCCGGCTTACTAGTCAGTGCAGGCATGGCACTGAGTAAAAAATGAGTTTCCTCGAAAGAAATAGGGTACTACGACTTCCTGGGTGGGAGCTTTCCCTGCCCTGCTTTATAGCGAAAGGGAAACTCAACATGAACGCTCGCCTCGACGTGTGGCCCTGCTTTGCCATGCAGAAGGGGAGGCGTGCGGCACCTTCTATGACACCCACGTCGCAGCTCTGCTTTACTTTAAAGGCAGTAAGCTGTAAAGGCCTCCTAGGACCCTCGCGTCCGCACACGATTCTGTATAAGAACACGGAGTAACTGCAGGCTCCTAGTGGCCTGGTGAGCCTCATCCAGTCGCGAAGATCCTTAGCTGTACCCCTCTGTAGCTGAGTGTAGGCCAACATATTGAACTCGTACGTCGGAGAGCTAGACCGCCTCCGGTGCCAGACGGATTCAGTAACACGGTTGTAGCACTTCCAGCATTCAGTGCCGGTCGGCCTCATTGCCCTGTCAGAGCGATACTGAGAGAGACACTCTGCTTAGCATTCCTTCTAGGTCTTGTTACCTGCAGTCACCCTACCTCAAGGAAAAACTCGGGTTGAGTTCCACTGCAACTAAAAATCAGTTCTTCGTGGAACACAGCAGGCTTTTGGAAGATGCACAGGCCCCTAGGCTGACCCACGGCATTCTTTCCTTTAGGCCACGCCCTACCCGCAGAACACGCTGTATCGAGAAGTTGATTTAGGGAAGGGCCCACTGAGTGAGTACCATGTGTCTCTTTTGAAGTTTTCGAAACAATAGGTACTGAGGCTTCCTGTCAACCTCGAAATGGGGGCCTGAGGGCACAGGCCTTTTTTCCCCAATGTTGACAATTACATTCGGGCAGCCTGGAAGCTTCTGCAAAAACACTTGTGTTTCCAGGATTCTAGTCATTTCATGCAGGGCTCGGATAGGAAGCTGACTTTTCTCCAAGAGACAGGGTGCCTCCGTTTCCTGGCTGGGCTATTATCCTGCCCTGTGTTTTTTCTTATTTGGGTGTACGCGCACCTCTCACGGTTGTGGCCTCTCCCATTGCGGAGCACCGGCTCCTGAGGCTTAGGTTCAGCGGCTAAGGCTCACGGGTCCGGCACTACGGCAGCATGTGGGATCTTCCCGGATCGGGGTACGAACCCGTGTCTCCTGCATCGGCAGGCTGACTTTCAACTACCGTTCCACAAAGAGAGCCTGACCCTGCTTTAGAGCTAAAGGGACCCGAAACGCAAACACTGGCTTTTCACTACGGCCCTGGGTTTCCATGCAGAAAGCTGGGTGGGCAGCAGCTTCCATGGGGCATTTTGGCTGTGCTCCTTTAGTTTAACGAGGGTAGGTCTTTCCGGACTCCTAGGACATGAGCACCAGTTTCCTTACAAGAACACTCAGGAATCCAGGCTCCAGTGGGCCTGTGGAGCAGCACCCAGCCCCGTAGGTCCTTCAGCGCACCCCTGTGTATGGTCAGTGAAGCGCCACACACTGCACTCTTCCCTGGGAGAGCTAGATATCCTCCGCTCCGCCACAGCTTCAGAAAGACGTTCCTAGCCAGTCCAGCAGGTCAAAAACACTCTTTTTGCCGGGATTGTAGTCCCTGCAGGCGTGCCTGCGAGAGGCAAATGAGCTTTCTCGAAAGAAGCAGGGTGCTTCCGGTTCCTGAGTAAGCTTTCCTGCCCAGCTTTAGGGCGAAAGGGAAACTCAGTGTCCACACGAGACTCGAAAATCGCCCTGGTGGGCCGTGCCGATTGGAAGGCGTGCAGCACTTTGCCTGAGGCATGACTTGCTGTTCTGCTTTCGTTTTCGGTGGTGCGCCTTTAAGGACTCCTAAGACCGTCGTGTCAGCACCCGTGTCCGTCCAAGAACACTGAGTACCGCCAGGCTCCTAGGGCCCGCTTGAGCGTCATCCAGCCCCGAGGGCCCTTAGGTGTACGCCTGCTTACGCCGAGTGTAGGGCAACATACTGCACTCTTCCTTGGGAGAGACAGATTTCCTCAGCTCTCCAACAGCTTCTGTTTCAAGGTTGTATCCAGTCCAACATGACAAGGAAGTTGGCTCCCTCGCCTTACCTGAGCTCTACCTCGAAAAACACTCTGCTTAGCGCTTCTTCTCGGACCTCAAACCTGCAGTCACCTTACCTAAGGAAAAAGTCAGGCTGGGTTCCACTGCAACGGACGCACAGTTCTTCGTGGAACGCTGCAGGCTTTTGGAAGATGCACAGGCCCCTAGGCCGACCTGGGGCTTTCGAAAAGTTAGGCAGTTCCCTACAAGCCGAAAACCCTGCAGAGAAAAGTTGATTTAGGGAAGGGGTCAGTGGGTAGCTTGTGTCTCTTCTGACTTCGTCGGAATACCAGGTACGTAAGCAGTGCGTCCACCTCGAATGGGGGGCCTGATTATCACAAGCCTTGTTTTTCCCCGCTGGAAAGCGCCATGCGTGAGCCCTTGACGCTTCCGGGTGATAGTGCGTTTGCCGGCTTACTAGTCAGTGCAGGCATGGCACTGAGTAAAAAATGAGTTTCCTCGAAAGAAATAGGGTACTACGACTTCCTGGGTGGGAGCTTTCCCTGCCCTGCTTTATAGCGAAAGGGAAACTCAACATGAACGCTCGCCTCGACGTGTGGCCCTGCTTTGCCATGCAGAAGGGGAGGCGTGCGGCACCTTCTATGACACCCACGTCGCAGCTCTGCTTTACTTTAAAGGCAGTAAGCTGTAAAGGCCTCCTAGGACCCTCGCGTCCGCACACGATTCTGTATAAGAACACGGAGTAACTGCAGGCTCCTAGTGGCCTGGTGAGCCTCATCCAGTCGCGAAGATCCTTAGCTGTACCCCTCTGTAGCTGAGTGTAGGCCAACATATTGAACTCGTACGTCGGAGAGCTAGACCGCCTCCGGTGCCAGACGGATTCAGTAACACGGTTGTAGCACTTCCAGCATTCAGTGCCGGTCGGCCTCATTGCCCTGTCAGAGCGATACTGAGAGAGACACTCTGCTTAGCATTCCTTCTAGGTCTTGTTACCTGCAGTCACCCTACCTCAAGGAAAAACTCGGGTTGAGTTCCACTGCAACTAAAAATCAGTTCTTCGTGGAACACAGCAGGCTTTTGGAAGATGCACAGGCCCCTAGGCTGACCCACGGCATTCTTTCCTTTAGGCCACGCCCTACCCGCAGAACACGCTGTATCGAGAAGTTGATTTAGGGAAGGGCCCACTGAGTGAGTACCATGTGTCTCTTTTGAAGTTTTCGAAACAATAGGTACTGAGGCTTCCTGTCAACCTCGAAATGGGGGCCTGAGGGCACAGGCCTTTTTTCCCCAATGTTGACAATTACATTCGGGCAGCCTGGAAGCTTCTGCAAAAACACTTGTGTTTCCAGGATTCTAGTCATTTCATGCAGGGCTCGGATAGGAAGCTGACTTTTCTCCAAGAGACAGGGTGCCTCCGTTTCCTGGCTGGGATATTATCCTGCCCTGTGTTTTTTCTTATTTGGGTGTACGCGCACCTCTCACGGTTGTGGCCTCTCCCATTGCGGAGCACCGGCTCCTGAGGCTTAGGTTCAGCGGCTAAGGCTCACGGGTCCGGCACTACGGCAGCATGTGGGATCTTCCCGGATCGGGGTACGAACCCGTGTCTCCTGCATCGGCAGGCTGACTTTCAACTACCGTTCCACAAAGAGAGCCTGACCCTGCTTTAGAGCTAAAGGGACCCGAAACGCAAACACTGGCTTTTCACTACGGCCCTGGGTTTCCATGCAGAAAGCTGGGTGGGCAGCAGCTTCCATGGGGCATTTTGGCTGTGCTCCTTTAGTTTAACGAGGGTAGGTCTTTCCGGACTCCTAGGACATGAGCACCAGTTTCCTTACAAGAACACTCAGGAATCCAGGCTCCAGTGGGCCTGTGGAGCAGCACCCAGCCCCGTAGGTCCTTCAGCGCACCCCTGTGTATGGTCAGTGAAGCGCCACACACTGCACTCTTCCCTGGGAGAGCTAGATATCCTCCGCTCCGCCACAGCTTCAGAAAGACGTTCCTAGCCAGTCCAGCAGGTCAAAAACACTCTTGTTGCCGGGATTGTAGTCCCTGCAGGCGTGCCTGCGAGAGGCAAATGAGCTTTCTCGAAAGAAGCAGGGTGCTTCCGGTTCCTGAGTAAGCTTTCCTGCCCAGCTTTAGGGCGAAAGGGAAACTCAGTGTCCACACGAGACTCGAAAATCGCCCTGGTGGGCCGTGCCGATTGGAAGGCGTGCAGCACTTTGCCTGAGGCATGACTTGCTGTTCTGCTTTCGTTTTCGGTGGTGCGCCTTTAAGGACTCCTAAGACCGTCGTGTCAGCACCCGTGTCCGTCCAAGAACACTGAGTACCGCCAGGCTCCTAGGGCCCGCTTGAGCGTCATCCAGCCCCGAGGGCCCTTAGGTGTACGCCTGCTTACGCCGAGTGTAGGGCAACATACTGCACTCTTCCTTGGGAGAGACAGATTTCCTCAGCTCTCCAACAGCTTCTGTTTCAAGGTTGTATCCAGTCCAACATGACAAGGAAGTTGGCTCCCTCGCCTTACCTGAGCTCTACCTCGAAAAACACTCTGCTTAGCGCTTCTTCTCGGACCTCAAACCTGCAGTCACCTTACCTAAGGAAAAAGTCAGGCTGGGTTCCACTGCAACGGACGCACAGTTCTTCGTGGAACGCTGCAGGCTTTTGGAAGATGCACAGGCCCCTAGGCCGACCTGGGGCTTTCGAAAAGTTAGGCAGTTCCCTACAAGCCGAAAACCCTGCAGAGAAAAGTTGATTTAGGGAAGGGGTCAGTGGGTAGCTTGTGTCTCTTCTGACTTCGTCGGAATACCAGGTACGTAAGCAGTGCGTCCACCTCGAATGGGGGGCCTGATTATCACAAGCCTTGTTTTTCCCCGCTGGAAAGCGCCATGCGTGAGCCCTTGACGCTTCCGGGTGATAGTGCGTTTGCCGGCTTACTAGTCAGTGCAGGCATGGCACTGAGTAAAAAATGAGTTTCCTCGAAAGAAATAGGGTACTACGACTTCCTGGGTGGGAGCTTTCCCTGCCCTGCTTTATAGCGAAAGGGAAACTCAACATGAACGCTCGCCTCGACGTGTGGCCCTGCTTTGCCATGCAGAAGGGGAGGCGTGCGGCACCTTCTATGACACCCACGTCGCAGCTCTGCTTTACTTTAAAGGCAGTAAGCTGTAAAGGCCTCCTAGGACCCTCGCGTCCGCACACGATTCTGTATAAGAACACGGAGTAACTGCAGGCTCCTAGTGGCCTGGTGAGCCTCATCCAGTCGCGAAGATCCTTAGCTGTACCCCTCTGTAGCTGAGTGTAGGCCAACATATTGAACTCGTACGTCGGAGAGCTAGACCGCCTCCGGTGCCAGACGGATTCAGTAACACGGTTGTAGCACTTCCAGCATTCAGTGCCGGTCGGCCTCATTGCCCTGTCAGAGCGATACTGAGAGAGACACTCTGCTTAGCATTCCTTCTAGGTCTTGTTACCTGCAGTCACCCTACCTCAAGGAAAAACTCGGGTTGAGTTCCACTGCAACTAAAAATCAGTTCTTCGTGGAACACAGCAGGCTTTTGGAAGATGCACAGGCCCCTAGGCTGACCCACGGCATTCTTTCCTTTAGGCCACGCCCTACCCGCAGAACACGCTGTATCGAGAAGTTGATTTAGGGAAGGGCCCACTGAGTGAGTACCATGTGTCTCTTTTGAAGTTTTCGAAACAATAGGTACTGAGGCTTCCTGTCAACCTCGAAATGGGGGCCTGAGGGCACAGGCCTTTTTTCCCCAATGTTGACAATTACATTCGGGCAGCCTGGAAGCTTCTGCAAAAACACTTGTGTTTCCAGGATTCTAGTCATTTCATGCAGGGCTCGGATAGGAAGCTGACTTTTCTCCAAGAGACAGGGTGCCTCCGTTTCCTGGCTGGGATATTATCCTGCCCTGTGTTTTTTCTTATTTGGGTGTACGCGCACCTCTCACGGTTGTGGCCTCTCCCATTGCGGAGCACCGGCTCCTGAGGCTTAGGTTCAGCGGCTAAGGCTCACGGGTCCGGCACTACGGCAGCATGTGGGATCTTCCCGGATCGGGGTACGAACCCGTGTCTCCTGCATCGGCAGGCTGACTTTCAACTACCGTTCCACAAAGAGAGCCTGACCCTGCTTTAGAGCTAAAGGAACCCGAAACGCAAACACTGGCTTTTCACTACGGCCCTGGGTTTCCATGCAGAAAGCTGGGTGGGCAGCAGCTTCCATGAGGCATTTTGGCTGTGCTCCTTTAGTTTAACGAGGGTAGGTCTTTCCGGACTCCTAGGACATGAGCACCAGTTTCCTTACAAGAACACTCAGGAATCCAGGCTCCAGTGGGCCTGTGGAGCAGCACCCAGCCCCGTAGGTCCTTCAGCGCACCCCTGTGTATGGTCAGTGAAGCGCCACACACTGCACTCTTCCCTGGGAGAGCTAGATATCCTCCGCTCCGCCACAGCTTCAGAAAGACGTTCCTAGCCAGTCCAGCAGGTCAAAAACACTCTTGTTGCCGGGATTGTAGTCCCTGCAGGCGTGCCTGCGAGAGGCAAATGAGCTTTCTCGAAAGAAGCAGGGTGCTTCCGGTTCCTGAGTAAGCTTCCCTGCCCAGCTTTAGGGCGAAAGGGAAACTCAGTGTCCACACGAGACTCGAAAATCGCCCTGGTGGGCCGTGCCGATTGGAAGGCGTGCAGCACTTTTCCTGAGGCATGACTTGCTGTTCTGCTTTCGTTTTCGGTGGTGCGCCTTTAAGGACTCCTAAGACCGTCGTGTCAGCACCCGTGTCCGTCCAAGAACACTGAGTACCGCCAGGCTCCTAGGGCCCGCTTGAGCGTCATCCAGCCCCGAGGGCCCTTAGGTGTACGCCTGTTTACGCCGAGTGTAGGGCAACATACTGCACTCTTCCTTGGGAGAGACAGATTTCCTCAGCTCTCCAACAGCTTCTGTTTCAAGGTTGTATCCAGTCCAACATGACAAGGAAGTTGGCTCCCTCGCCTTACCTGAGCTCTACCTCGAAAAACACTCTGCTTAGCGCTCCTTCTCGGACCTCAAACCTGCAGTCACCTTACCTAAGGAAAAAGTCAGGCTGGGTTCCACTGCAACGGACGCACAGTTCTTCGTGGAACGCTGCAGGCTTTTGGAAGATGCACAGGCCCCTAGGCCGACCTGGGGCTTTCGAAAAGTTAGGCAGTTCCCTACAAGCCGAAAACCCTGCAGAGAAAAGTTGATTTAGGGAAGGGGTCAGTGGGTAGCTTGTGTCTCTTCTGACTTCGTCGGAATACCAGGTACGTAAGCAGTGCGTCCACCTCGAATGGGGGGCCTGATTATCACAAGCCTTGTTTTTCCCCGCTGGAAAGCGCCATGCGTGAGCCCTTGACGCTTCCGGGTGATAGTGCGTTTGCCGGCTTACTAGTCAGTGCAGGCATGGCACTGAGTAAAAAATGAGTTTCCTCGAAAGAAATAGGGTACTACGACTTCCTGGGTGGGAGCTTTCCCTGCCCTGCTTTATAGCGAAAGGGAAACTCAACATGAACGCTCGCCTCGACGTGTGGCCCTGCTTTGCCATGCAGAAGGGGAGGCGTGCGGCACCTTCTATGACACCCACGTCGCAGCTCTGCTTTACTTTAAAGGCAGTAAGCTGTAAAGGCCTCCTAGGACCCTCGCGTCCGCACACGATTCTGTATAAGAACACGGAGTAACTGCAGGCTCCTAGTGGCCTGGTGAGCCTCATCCAGTCGCGAAGATCCTTAGCTGTACCCCTCTGTAGCTGAGTGTAGGCCAACATATTGAACTCGTACGTCGGAGAGCTAGACCGCCTCCGGTGCCAGACGGATTCAGTAACACGGTTGTAGCACTTCCAGCATTCAGTGCCGGTCGGCCTCATTGCCCTGTCAGAGCGATACTGAGAGAGACACTCTGCTTAGCATTCCTTCTAGGTCTTGTTACCTGCAGTCACCCTACCTCAAGGAAAAACTCGGGTTGAGTTCCACTGCAACTAAAAATCAGTTCTTCGTGGAACACAGCAGGCTTTTGGAAGATGCACAGGCCCCTAGGCTGACCCACGGCATTCTTTCCTTTAGGCCACGCCCTACCCGCAGAACACGCTGTATCGAGAAGTTGATTTAGGGAAGGGCCCACTGAGTGAGTACCATGTGTCTCTTTTGAAGTTTTCGAAACAATAGGTACTGAGGCTTCCTGTCAACCTCGAAATGGGGGCCTGAGGGCACAGGCCTTTTTTCCCCAATGTTGACAATTACATTCGGGCAGCCTGGAAGCTTCTGCAAAAACACTTGTGTTTCCAGGATTCTAGTCATTTCATGCAGGGCTCGGATAGGAAGCTGACTTTTCTCCAAGAGACAGGGTGCCTCCGTTTCCTGGCTGGGATATTATCCTGCCCTGTGTTTTTTCTTATTTGGGTGTACGCGCACCTCTCACGGTTGTGGCCTCTCCCATTGCGGAGCACCGGCTCCTGAGGCTTAGGTTCAGCGGCTAAGGCTCACGGGTCCGGCACTACGGCAGCATGTGGGATCTTCCCGGATCGGGGTACGAACCCGTGTCTCCTGCATCGGCAGGCTGACTTTCAACTACCGTTCCACAAAGAGAGCCTGACCCTGCTTTAGAGCTAAAGGGACCCGAAACGCAAACACTGGCTTTTCACTACGGCCCTGGGTTTCCATGCAGAAAGCTGGGTGGGCAGCAGCTTCCATGAGGCATTTTGGCTGTGCTCCTTTAGTTTAACGAGGGTAGGTCTTTCCGGACTCCTAGGACATGAGCACCAGTTTCCTTACAAGAACACTCAGGAATCCAGGCTCCAGTGGGCCTGTGGAGCAGCACCCAGCCCCGTAGGTCCTTCAGCGCACCCCTGTGTATGGTCAGTGAAGCGCCACACACTGCACTCTTCCCTGGGAGAGCTAGATATCCTCCGCTCCGCCACAGCTTCAGAAAGACGTTCCTAGCCAGTCCAGCAGGTCAAAAACACTCTTGTTGCCGGGATTGTAGTCCCTGCAGGCGTGCCTGCGAGAGGCAAATGAGCTTTCTCGAAAGAAGCAGGGTGCTTCCGGTTCCTGAGTAAGCTTTCCTGCCCAGCTTTAGGGCGAAAGGGAAACTCAGTGTCCACACGAGACTCGAAAATCGCCCTGGTGGGCCGTGCCGATTGGAAGGCGTGCAGCACTTTGCCTGAGGCATGACTTGCTGTTCTGCTTTCGTTTTCGGTGGTGCGCCTTTAAGGACTCCTAAGACCGTCGTGTCAGCACCCGTGTCCGTCCAAGAACACTGAGTACCGCCAGGCTCCTAGGGCCCGCTTGAGCGTCATCCAGCCCCGAGGGCCCTTAGGTGTACGCCTGCTTACGCCGAGTGTAGGGCAACATACTGCACTCTTCCTTGGGAGAGACAGATTTCCTCAGCTCTCCAACAGCTTCTGTTTCAAGGTTGTATCCAGTCCAACATGACAAGGAAGTTGGCTCCCTCGCCTTACCTGAGCTCTACCTCGAAAAACACTCTGCTTAGCGCTCCTTCTCGGACCTCAAACCTGCAGTCACCTTACCTAAGGAAAAAGTCAGGCTGGGTTCCACTGCAACGGACGCACAGTTCTTCGTGGAACGCTGCAGGCTTTTGGAAGATGCACAGGCCCCTAGGCCGACCTGGGGCTTTCGAAAAGTTAGGCAGTTCCCTACAAGCCGAAAACCCTGCAGAGAAAAGTTGATTTAGGGAAGGGGTCAGTGGGTAGCTTGTGTCTCTTCTGACTTCGTCGGAATACCAGGTACGTAAGCAGTGCGTCCACCTCGAATGGGGGGCCTGATTATCACAAGCCTTGTTTTTCCCCGCTGGAAAGCGCCATGCGTGAGCCCTTGACGCTTCCGGGTGATAGTGCGTTTGCCGGCTTACTAGTCAGTGCAGGCATGGCACTGAGTAAAAAATGAGTTTCCTCGAAAGAAATAGGGTACTACGACTTCCTGGGTGGGAGCTTTCCCTGCCCTGCTTTATAGCGAAAGGGAAACTCAACATGAACGCTCGCCTCGACGTGTGGCCCTGCTTTGCCATGCAGAAGGGGAGGCGTGCGGCACCTTCTATGACACCCACGTCGCAGCTCTGCTTTACTTTAAAGGCAGTAAGCTGTAAAGGCCTCCTAGGACCCTCGCGTCCGCACACGATTCTGTATAAGAACACGGAGTAACTGCAGGCTCCTAGTGGCCTGGTGAGCCTCATCCAGTCGCGAAGATCCTTAGCTGTACCCCTCTGTAGCTGAGTGTAGGCCAACATATTGAACTCGTACGTCGGAGAGCTAGACCGCCTCCGGTGCCAGACGGATTCAGTAACACGGTTGTAGCACTTCCAGCATTCAGTGCCGGTCGGCCTCATTGCCCTGTCAGAGCGATACTGAGAGAGACACTCTGCTTAGCATTCCTTCTAGGTCTTGTTACCTGCAGTCACCCTACCTCAAGGAAAAACTCGGGTTGAGTTCCACTGCAACTAAAAATCAGTTCTTCGTGGAACACAGCAGGCTTTTGGAAGATGCACAGGCCCCTAGGCTGACCCACGGCATTCTTTCCTTTAGGCCACGCCCTACCCGCAGAACACGCTGTATCGAGAAGTTGATTTAGGGAAGGGCCCACTGAGTGAGTACCATGTGTCTCTTTTGAAGTTTTCGAAACAATAGGTACTGAGGCTTCCTGTCAACCTCGAAATGGGGGCCTGAGGGCACAGGCCTTTTTTCCCCAATGTTGACAATTACATTCGGGCAGCCTGGAAGCTTCTGCAAAAACACTTGTGTTTCCAGGATTCTAGTCATTTCATGCAGGGCTCGGATAGGAAGCTGACTTTTCTCCAAGAGACAGGGTGCCTCCGTTTCCTGGCTGGGATATTATCCTGCCCTGTGTTTTTTCTTATTTGGGTGTACGCGCACCTCTCACGGTTGTGGCCTCTCCCATTGCGGAGCACCGGCTCCTGAGGCTTAGGTTCAGCGGCTAAGGCTCACGGGTCCGGCACTACGGCAGCATGTGGGATCTTCCCGGATCGGGGTACGAACCCGTGTCTCCTGCATCGGCAGGCTGACTTTCAACTACCGTTCCACAAAGAGAGCCTGACCCTGCTTTAGAGCTAAAGGGACCCGAAACGCAAACACTGGCTTTTCACTACGGCCCTGGGTTTCCATGCAGAAAGCTGGGTGGGCAGCAGCTTCCATGGGGCATTTTGGCTGTGCTCCTTTAGTTTAACGAGGGTAGGTCTTTCCGGACTCCTAGGACATGAGCACCAGTTTCCTTACAAGAACACTCAGGAATCCAGGCTCCAGTGGGCCTGTGGAGCAGCACCCAGCCCCGTAGGTCCTTCAGCGCACCCCTGTGTATGGTCAGTGAAGCGCCACACACTGCACTCTTCCCTGGGAGAGCTAGATATCCTCCGCTCCGCCACAGCTTCAGAAAGACGTTCCTAGCCAGTCCAGCAGGTCAAAAACACTCTTGTTGCCGGGATTGTAGTCCCTGCAGGCGTGCCTGCGAGAGGCAAATGAGCTTTCTCGAAAGAAGCAGGGTGCTTCCGGTTCCTGAGTAAGCTTTCCTGCCCAGCTTTAGGGCGAAAGGGAAACTCAGTGTCCACACGAGACTCGAAAATCGCCCTGGTGGGCCGTGCCGATTGGAAGGCGTGCAGCACTTTGCCTGAGGCATGACTTGCTGTTCTGCTTTCGTTTTCGGTGGTGCGCCTTTAAGGACTCCTAAGACCGTCGTGTCAGCACCCGTGTCCGTCCAAGAACACTGAGTACCGCCAGGCTCCTAGGGCCCGCTTGAGCGTCATCCAGCCCCGAGGGCCCTTAGGTGTACGCCTGCTTACGCCGAGTGTAGGGCAACATACTGCACTCTTCCTTGGGAGAGACAGATTTCCTCAGCTCTCCAACAGCTTCTGTTTCAAGGTTGTATCCAGTCCAACATGACAAGGAAGTTGGCTCCCTCGCCTTACCTGAGCTCTACCTCGAAAAACACTCTGCTTAGCGCTTCTTCTCGGACCTCAAACCTGCAGTCACCTTACCTAAGGAAAAAGTCAGGCTGGGTTCCACTGCAACGGACGCACAGTTCTTCGTGGAACGCTGCAGGCTTTTGGAAGATGCACAGGCCCCTAGGCCGACCTGGGGCTTTCGAAAAGTTAGGCAGTTCCCTACAAGCCGAAAACCCTGCAGAGAAAAGTTGATTTAGGGAAGGGGTCAGTGGGTAGCTTGTGTCTCTTCTGACTTCGTCGGAATACCAGGTACGTAAGCAGTGCGTCCACCTCGAATGGGGGGCCTGATTATCACAAGCCTTGTTTTTCCCCGCTGGAAAGCGCCATGCGTGAGCCCTTGACGCTTCCGGGTGATAGTGCGTTTGCCGGCTTACTAGTCAGTGCAGGCATGGCACTGAGTAAAAAATGAGTTTCCTCGAAAGAAATAGGGTACTACGACTTCCTGGGTGGGAGCTTTCCCTGCCCTGCTTTATAGCGAAAGGGAAACTCAACATGAACGCTCGCCTCGACGTGTGGCCCTGCTTTGCCATGCAGAAGGGGAGGCGTGCGGCACCTTCTATGACACCCACGTCGCAGCTCTGCTTTACTTTAAAGGCAGTAAGCTGTAAAGGCCTCCTAGGACCCTCGCGTCCGCACACGATTCTGTATAAGAACACGGAGTAACTGCAGGCTCCTAGTGGCCTGGTGAGCCTCATCCAGTCGCGAAGATCCTTAGCTGTACCCCTCTGTAGCTGAGTGTAGGCCAACATATTGAACTCGTACGTCGGAGAGCTAGACCGCCTCCGGTGCCAGACGGATTCAGTAACACGGTTGTAGCACTTCCAGCATTCAGTGCCGGTCGGCCTCATTGCCCTGTCAGAGCGATACTGAGAGAGACACTCTGCTTAGCATTCCTTCTAGGTCTTGTTACCTGCAGTCACCCTACCTCAAGGAAAAACTCGGGTTGAGTTCCACTGCAACTAAAAATCAGTTCTTCGTGGAACACAGCAGGCTTTTGGAAGATGCACAGGCCCCTAGGCTGACCCACGGCATTCTTTCCTTTAGGCCACGCCCTACCCGCAGAACACGCTGTATCGAGAAGTTGATTTAGGGAAGGGCCCACTGAGTGAGTACCATGTGTCTCTTTTGAAGTTTTCGAAACAATAGGTACTGAGGCTTCCTGTCAACCTCGAAATGGGGGCCTGAGGGCACAGGCCTTTTTTCCCCAATGTTGACAATTACATTCGGGCAGCCTGGAAGCTTCTGCAAAAACACTTGTGTTTCCAGGATTCTAGTCATTTCATGCAGGGCTCGGATAGGAAGCTGACTTTTCTCCAAGAGACAGGGTGCCTCCGTTTCCTGGCTGGGATATTATCCTGCCCTGTGTTTTTTCTTATTTGGGTGTACGCGCACCTCTCACGGTTGTGGCCTCTCCCATTGCGGAGCACCGGCTCCTGAGGCTTAGGTTCAGCGGCTAAGGCTCACGGGTCCGGCACTACGGCAGCATGTGGGATCTTCCCGGATCGGGGTACGAACCCGTGTCTCCTGCATCGGCAGGCTGACTTTCAACTACCGTTCCACAAAGAGAGCCTGACCCTGCTTTAGAGCTAAAGGGACCCGAAACGCAAACACTGGCTTTTCACTACGGCCCTGGGTTTCCATGCAGAAAGCTGGGTGGGCAGCAGCTTCCATGGGGCATTTTGGCTGTGCTCCTTTAGTTTAACGAGGGTAGGTCTTTCCGGACTCCTAGGACATGAGCACCAGTTTCCTTACAAGAACACTCAGGAATCCAGGCTCCAGTGGGCCTGTGGAGCAGCACCCAGCCCCGTAGGTCCTTCAGCGCACCCCTGTGTATGGTCAGTGAAGCGCCACACACTGCACTCTTCCCTGGGAGAGCTAGATATCCTCCGCTCCGCCACAGCTTCAGAAAGACGTTCCTAGCCAGTCCAGCAGGTCAAAAACACTCTTGTTGCCGGGATTGTAGTCCCTGCAGGCGTGCCTGCGAGAGGCAAATGAGCTTTCTCGAAAGAAGCAGGGTGCTTCCGGTTCCTGAGTAAGCTTCCCTGCCCAGCTTTAGGGCGAAAGGGAAACTCAGTGTCCACACGAGACTCGAAAATCGCCCTGGTGGGCCGTGCCGATTGGAAGGCGTGCAGCACTTTTCCTGAGGCATGACTTGCTGTTCTGCTTTCGTTTTCGGTGGTGCGCCTTTAAGGACTCCTAAGACCGTCGTGTCAGCACCCGTGTCCGTCCAAGAACACTGAGTACCGCCAGGCTCCTAGGGCCCGCTTGAGCGTCATCCAGCCCCGAGGGCCCTTAGGTGTACGCCTGTTTACGCCGAGTGTAGGGCAACATACTGCACTCTTCCTTGGGAGAGACAGATTTCCTCAGCTCTCCAACAGCTTCTGTTTCAAGGTTGTATCCAGTCCAACATGACAAGGAAGTTGGCTCCCTCGCCTTACCTGAGCTCTACCTCGAAAAACACTCTGCTTAGCGCTCCTTCTCGGACCTCAAACCTGCAGTCACCTTACCTAAGGAAAAAGTCAGGCTGGGTTCCACTGCAACGGACGCACAGTTCTTCGTGGAACGCTGCAGGCTTTTGGAAGATGCACAGGCCCCTAGGCCGACCTGGGGCTTTCGAAAAGTTAGGCAGTTCCCTACAAGCCGAAAACCCTGCAGAGAAAAGTTGATTTAGGGAAGGGGTCAGTGGGTAGCTTGTGTCTCTTCTGACTTCGTCGGAATACCAGGTACGTAAGCAGTGCGTCCACCTCGAATGGGGGGCCTGATTATCACAAGCCTTGTTTTTCCCCGCTGGAAAGCGCCATGCGTGAGCCCTTGACGCTTCCGGGTGATAGTGCGTTTGCCGGCTTACTAGTCAGTGCAGGCATGGCACTGAGTAAAAAATGAGTTTCCTCGAAAGAAATAGGGTACTACGACTTCCTGGGTGGGAGCTTTCCCTGCCCTGCTTTATAGCGAAAGGGAAACTCAACATGAACGCTCGCCTCGACGTGTGGCCCTGCTTTGCCATGCAGAAGGGGAGGCGTGCGGCACCTTCTATGACACCCACGTCGCAGCTCTGCTTTACTTTAAAGGCAGTAAGCTGTAAAGGCCTCCTAGGACCCTCGCGTCCGCACACGATTCTGTATAAGAACACGGAGTAACTGCAGGCTCCTAGTGGCCTGGTGAGCCTCATCCAGTCGCGAAGATCCTTAGCTGTACCCCTCTGTAGCTGAGTGTAGGCCAACATATTGAACTCGTACGTCGGAGAGCTAGACCGCCTCCGGTGCCAGACGGATTCAGTAACACGGTTGTAGCACTTCCAGCATTCAGTGCCGGTCGGCCTCATTGCCCTGTCAGAGCGATACTGAGAGAGACACTCTGCTTAGCATTCCTTCTAGGTCTTGTTACCTGCAGTCACCCTACCTCAAGGAAAAACTCGGGTTGAGTTCCACTGCAACTAAAAATCAGTTCTTCGTGGAACACAGCAGGCTTTTGGAAGATGCACAGGCCCCTAGGCTGACCCACGGCATTCTTTCCTTTAGGCCACGCCCTACCCGCAGAACACGCTGTATCGAGAAGTTGATTTAGGGAAGGGCCCACTGAGTGAGTACCATGTGTCTCTTTTGAAGTTTTCGAAACAATAGGTACTGAGGCTTCCTGTCAACCTCGAAATGGGGGCCTGAGGGCACAGGCCTTTTTTCCCCAATGTTGACAATTACATTCGGGCAGCCTGGAAGCTTCTGCAAAAACACTTGTGTTTCCAGGATTCTAGTCATTTCATGCAGGGCTCGGATAGGAAGCTGACTTTTCTCCAAGAGACAGGGTGCCTCCGTTTCCTGGCTGGGATATTATCCTGCCCTGTGTTTTTTCTTATTTGGGTGTACGCGCACCTCTCACGGTTGTGGCCTCTCCCATTGCGGAGCACCGGCTCCTGAGGCTTAGGTTCAGCGGCTAAGGCTCACGGGTCCGGCACTACGGCAGCATGTGGGATCTTCCCGGATCGGGGTACGAACCCGTGTCTCCTGCATCGGCAGGCTGACTTTCAACTACCGTTCCACAAAGAGAGCCTGACCCTGCTTTAGAGCTAAAGGGACCCGAAACGCAAACACTGGCTTTTCACTACGGCCCTGGGTTTCCATGCAGAAAGCTGGGTGGGCAGCAGCTTCCATGAGGCATTTTGGCTGTGCTCCTTTAGTTTAACGAGGGTAGGTCTTTCCGGACTCCTAGGACATGAGCACCAGTTTCCTTACAAGAACACTCAGGAATCCAGGCTCCAGTGGGCCTGTGGAGCAGCACCCAGCCCCGTAGGTCCTTCAGCGCACCCCTGTGTATGGTCAGTGAAGCGCCACACACTGCACTCTTCCCTGGGAGAGCTAGATATCCTCCGCTCCGCCACAGCTTCAGAAAGACGTTCCTAGCCAGTCCAGCAGGTCAAAAACACTCTTGTTGCCGGGATTGTAGTCCCTGCAGGCGTGCCTGCGAGAGGCAAATGAGCTTTCTCGAAAGAAGCAGGGTGCTTCCGGTTCCTGAGTAAGCTTCCCTGCCCAGCTTTAGGGCGAAAGGGAAACTCAGTGTCCACACGAGACTCGAAAATCGCCCTGGTGGGCCGTGCCGATTGGAAGGCGTGCAGCACTTTTCCTGAGGCATGACTTGCTGTTCTGCTTTCGTTTTCGGTGGTGCGCCTTTAAGGACTCCTAAGACCGTCGTGTCAGCACCCGTGTCCGTCCAAGAACACTGAGTACCGCCAGGCTCCTAGGGCCCGCTTGAGCGTCATCCAGCCCCGAGGGCCCTTAGGTGTACGCCTGTTTACGCCGAGTGTAGGGCAACATACTGCACTCTTCCTTGGGAGAGACAGATTTCCTCAGCTCTCCAACAGCTTCTGTTTCAAGGTTGTATCCAGTCCAACATGACAAGGAAGTTGGCTCCCTCGCCTTACCTGAGCTCTACCTCGAAAAACACTCTGCTTAGCGCTCCTTCTCGGACCTCAAACCTGCAGTCACCTTACCTAAGGAAAAAGTCAGGCTGGGTTCCACTGCAACGGACGCACAGTTCTTCGTGGAACGCTGCAGGCTTTTGGAAGATGCACAGGCCCCTAGGCCGACCTGGGGCTTTCGAAAAGTTAGGCAGTTCCCTACAAGCCGAAAACCCTGCAGAGAAAAGTTGATTTAGGGAAGGGGTCAGTGGGTAGCTTGTGTCTCTTCTGACTTCGTCGGAATACCAGGTACGTAAGCAGTGCGTCCACCTCGAATGGGGGGCCTGATTATCACAAGCCTTGTTTTTCCCCGCTGGAAAGCGCCATGCGTGAGCCCTTGACGCTTCCGGGTGATAGTGCGTTTGCCGGCTTACTAGTCAGTGCAGGCATGGCACTGAGTAAAAAATGAGTTTCCTCGAAAGAAATAGGGTACTACGACTTCCTGGGTGGGAGCTTTCCCTGCCCTGCTTTATAGCGAAAGGGAAACTCAACATGAACGCTCGCCTCGACGTGTGGCCCTGCTTTGCCATGCAGAAGGGGAGGCGTGCGGCACCTTCTATGACACCCACGTCGCAGCTCTGCTTTACTTTAAAGGCAGTAAGCTGTAAAGGCCTCCTAGGACCCTCGCGTCCGCACACGATT
>NW_028294663.1:0-84749 GCF_964341445.2 Mesoplodon mirus
GGTCCCAGAGCCGTGTATCCCTTGATGGGGCTCAGAAGGCTTTGGGTCCACGGTGCACTTCCTCGGAAAGAAGTGCCCCCGTCAGAGGCTTGAGCACTCTGAGGCATACTAAAGCTAAAGCCGTCCACTGACTGAGACTTCCTAGAAACTGGTGCACCCCTGCCTCTGGGAATGGGAAAATGTGCACCTTACCTCGTGGATCGAGGTCACCTTTAGTTGGCACTTTAGCTACAGTATGCTCTGGGCTGAGCTCCCAGGAAGGAACCGCAAGCGCCCGGTTTCTTTTGCAGAAGCTCACTGCTCCTCAGAGGCATCTGTGGAGTGAACAGTGTCCTGGGGGCGTGGCGTGCAGGCAGCTTGGAAGCTGCCCCGAAGTTGCTTTCCAAAGGGGAGAGCGGGCTTCTCCCACATGCTCCAGTTTCCCACGTGACCCCACAGCGCATTTACCGGCACCCTCTGACTGACTACTGGAGACTTTCGGCCACACGGGGCCTTTCTATGATCACACTTCGTTGCAGGCGGGCTCTTTTGCATGCCGTGCCTAGCATTACCCGCTTAATGACTTAGTCAGGCCTAGGTGACTTTGGATCGTCCAAATGTCTCCCAAGTTGACCGGTTTTTCTGCTCTTTCTGTCAGGCTGGACCTACAGTGTACCTTGCGTCACAATAGAGAGATGACAGGTAAGAGTCGCCAGGGGGCTCTGAAGGCTCAGGGATTCTTTCAGGGGCTGTTCAGAGGGCCTCCTCCGAGGGAGAGCCACGTTGAATGTAATACTGGCAAAAACGTTGTCCTGGGGCTGCTTTACAGCGGTAGAAATCAGGCTCTGCAAGCGAGGATCAGTTCATTGCCTTCCCTCTGCATAGAAAGGGTTGACCCCCACAGCCTGTTCTGCGCTGTGTTGCTCGGAAAACAAACAGGGGACTCGCGGCACACACGCTCTCCCTCAGAAGGGAATTCATACGCGACTCTCTGAGGCCTCCGGAGAGCCGTAGAGGAGTTAAAGCACTCTATCGAGTCAGGGTTCATGGAGATGGCTGCACAGCAAAGTGTGCTGATAGGAAACACTCGTGCTTACCTGGAGGCCCGGGGTCACGTTTACTTCGCACTTTAGCTCGGGCAAGCCGTGGGATGAGCTCCTAGCAAGGCACTGGCCACCACCTGGATTCGTAGGAGAAAACTCACTTTCTTCCCTGAGGCCATTCCTAGCACTGACTAGAAGACGGGTAAGAGCACTTTCAGTCATCTTGAGGCGCCACTATCTACCTTTCAAAGGGGGGAAATCCTGCCTTTCGCCAGGCTTCTTCTCAATTACACACCGGATCACCCAGCACATAGACCTCTCTTCGCTGACAAGCCAAAGGAGGCCCTTGCAGCACAATTCGGCCTTCTGCGATGAAACTTTGGGATGCAGTGAGTTCTGCATGTGCTGAATGGCGTAATCCTCTAAATGCCCTCAGGAGGCCTAGGTGACTTTGCATGTTCCAAGTGCCTAGCAAGGCTCAGGGTAAATCTCTACTTTATTTCGGGCTGGACCTAAAGTCTACTTTCTGCCTCACTTAGAGAGACGTCGAGCACGAGTCCCCAAAGTGGATTGGAGCCCCGGTGGTTTCTTTCAGGGCCGCTTAGGTGTCCTCAACGTGGCAGACCCGCATGGAAAGAAAGCCTGCCCAAGAACCGTGCTCCTGGGGCTGTTGCAAAGCTGTGGAACGCTAGCCTTAGAGAACAGATTAGTTCCCGGCCCTTTCACCTGCGTAGTGAGGCATGGTCCCAGAGCCGTGTATCCCTTGATGGGGCTCAGAAGGCTTTGGGTCCACGGTGCACTTCCTCGGAAAGAAGTGCCCCCGTCAGAGGCTTGAGCACTCTGAGGCATACTAAAGCTAAAGCCGTCCACTGACTGAGACTTCCTAGAAACTGGTGCACCCCTGCCTCTGGGAATGGGAAAATGTGCACCTTACCTCGTGGATCGAGGTCACCTTTAGTTGGCACTTTAGCTACAGTATGCTCTGGGCTGAGCTCCCAGGAAGGAACCGCAAGCGCCCGGTTTCTTTTGCAGAAGCTCACTGCTCCTCAGAGGCATCTGTGGAGTGAACAGTGTCCTGGGGGCGTGGCGTGCAGGCAGCTTGGAAGCTGCCCCGAAGTTGCTTTCCAAAGGGGGAGAGTCGGGCTTCTCCCACATGCTCCAGTTTCCCACGTGACCCCACAGCGCATTTACCGGCACCCTCTGACTGACTACTGGAGACTTTCGGCCACACGGGGCCTTTCTATGATCACACTTCGTTGCAGGCGGGCTCTTTTGCATGCCGTGCCTAGCATTACCCGCTTAATGACTTAGTCAGGCCTAGGTGACTTTGGATCGTCCAAATGTCTCCCAAGTTGACCGGTTTTTCTGCTCTTTCTGTCAGGCTGGACCTACAGTGTACCTTGCGTCACAATAGAGAGATGACAGGTAAGAGTCGCCAGGGGGCTCTGAAGGCTCAGGGATTCTTTCAGGGCTGTTCAGAGGGCCTCCTCCGAGGGAGAGCCACGTTGAATGTAATACTGGCCAAAACGTTGTCCTGGGGCTGCTTTACAGCGGTAGAAATCAGGCTCTGCAAGCGAGGATCAGTTCATTGCCCTTCCCTCTGCATAGAAAGGGTTGACCCCCACAGCCTGTTCTGCGCTGTGTTGCTCGGAAAACAAACAGGGGACTCGCGGCACACACGCTCTCCCTCAGAAGGGAATTCATACGCGACTCTCTGAGGCCTCCGGAGAGCCGTAGAGGAGTTAAAGCACTCTATCGAGTCAGGGTTCATGGAGATGGCTGCACAGCAAAGTGTGCTGATAGGAAACACTCGTGCTTACCTTGAGGCCCGGGGTCACGTTTACTTCGCACTTTAGCTCGGGCAAGCCGTGGGATGAGCTCCTAGCAAGGCACTGGCCACCACCTGGATTCGTAGGAGAAAACTCACTTTCTTCCCTGAGGCATTCCTAGCACTGACTAGAAGACGGGTAAGAGCACTTTCAGTCATCTTGAGGCCGCCACTATCTACCTTTCAAACGGGGGGAAATCCTGCCTTTCGCCAGGCTTCTTCTCAATTACACACCGGATCACCCAGCACATAGACCTCTCTTCGCTGACAAGCCAAAGGAGGCCCTTGCAGCACAATTCGGCCTTCTGCGATGAAACTTTGGGATGCAGTGAGTTCTGCATGTGCTGAATGGCGTAATCCTCTAAATGCCCTCAGGAGGCCTAGGTGACTTTGCATGTTCCAAGTGCCTAGCAAGGCTCAGGGTAAATCTCTACTTTATTTCGGGCTGGACCTAAAGTCTACTTTCTGCCTCACTTAGAGAGACGTCGAGCACGAGTCCCCAAAGTGGATTGGAGCCCCGGTGGTTTCTTTCAGGGCCGCTTAGGTGTCCTCAACGTGGCAGACCCGCATGGAAAGAAAGCCTGCCCAAGAACCGTGCTCCTGGGGCTGTTGCAAAGCTGTGGAACGCTAGCCTTAGAGAACAGATTAGTTCCCGGCCCTTTCACCTGCGTAGTGAGGCATGGTCCCAGAGCCGTGTATCCCTTGATGGGGCTCAGAAGGCTTTGGGTCCACGGTGCACTTCCTCGGAAAGAAGTGCCCCCGTCAGAGGCTTGAGCACTCTGAGGCATACTAAAGCTAAAGCCGTCCACTGACTGAGACTTCCTAGAAACTGGTGCACCCCTGCCTCTGGGAATGGGAAAATGTGCACCTTACCTCGTGGATCGAGGTCACCTTTAGTTGGCACTTTAGCTACAGTATGCTCTGGGCTGAGCTCCCAGGAAGGAACCGCAAGCGCCCGGTTTCTTTTGCAGAAGCTCACTGCTCCTCAGAGGCATCTGTGGAGTGAACAGTGTCCTGGGGGCGTGGCGTGCAGGCAGCTTGGAAGCTGCCCCGAAGTTGCTTTCCAAAGGGGGAGAGTCGGGCTTCTCCCACATGCTCCAGTTTCCCACGTGACCCCACAGCGCATTTACCGGCACCCTCTGACTGACTACTGGAGACTTTCGGCCACACGGGGCCTTTCTATGATCACACTTCGTTGCAGGCGGGCTCTTTTGCATGCCGTGCCTAGCATTACCCGCTTAATGACTTAGTCAGGCCTAGGTGACTTTGGATCGTCCAAATGTCTCCCAAGTTGACCGGTTTTTCTGCTCTTTCTGTCAGGCTGGACCTACAGTGTACCTTGCGTCACAATAGAGAGATGACAGGTAAGAGTCGCCAGGGGGCTCTGAAGGCTCAGGGATTCTTTCAGGGCTGTTCAGAGGGCCTCCTCCGAGGGAGAGCCACGTTGAATGTAATACTGGCAAAAACGTTGTCCTGGGGCTGCTTTACAGCGGTAGAAATCAGGCTCTGCAAGCGAGGATCAGTTCATTGCCCTTCCCTCTGCATAGAAAGGGTTGACCCCCACAGCCTGTTCTGCGCTGTGTTGCTCGGAAAACAAACAGGGGACTCGCGGCACACACGCTCTCCCTCAGAAGGGAATTCATACGCGACTCTCTGAGGCCTCCGGAGAGCCGTAGAGGAGTTAAAGCACTCTATCGAGTCAGGGTTCATGGAGATGGCTGCACAGCAAAGTGTGCTGATAGGAAACACTCGTGCTTACCTTGAGGCCCGGGGTCACGTTTACTTCGCACTTTAGCTCGGGCAAGCCGTGGGATGAGCTCCTAGCAAGGCACTGGCCACCACCTGGATTCGTAGGAGAAAACTCACTTTCTTCCCTGAGGCATTCCTAGCACTGACTAGAAGACGGGTAAGAGCACTTTCAGTCATCTTGAGGCCGCCACTATCTACCTTTCAAATGGGGGGAAATCCTGCCTTTCGCCAGGCTTCTTCTCAATTACACACCGGATCACCCAGCACATAGACCTCTCTTCGCTGACAAGCCAAAGGAGGCCCTTGCAGCACAATTCGGCCTTCTGCGATGAAACTTTGGGATGCAGTGAGTTCTGCATGTGCTGAATGGCGTAATCCTCTAAATGCCCTCAGGAGGCCTAGGTGACTTTGCATGTTCCAAGTGCCTAGCAAGGCTCAGGGTAAATCTCTACTTTATTTCGGGCTGGACCTAAAGTCTACTTTCTGCCTCACTTAGAGAGACGTCGAGCACGAGTCCCCAAAGTGGATTGGAGCCCCGGTGGTTTCTTTCAGGGCCGCTTAGGTGTCCTCAACGTGGCAGACCCGCATGGAAAGAAAGCCTGCCCAAGAACCGTGCTCCTGGGGCTGTTGCAAAGCTGTGGAACGCTAGCCTTAGAGAACAGATTAGTTCCCGGCCCTTTCACCTGCGTAGTGAGGCATGGTCCCAGAGCCGTGTATCCCTTGATGGGGCTCAGAAGGCTTTGGGTCCACGGTGCACTTCCTCGGAAAGAAGTGCCCCCGTCAGAGGCTTGAGCACTCTGAGGCATACTAAAGCTAAAGCCGTCCACTGACTGAGACTTCCTAGAAACTGGTGCACCCCTGCCTCTGGGAATGGGAAAATGTGCACCTTACCTCGTGGATCGAGGTCACCTTTAGTTGGCACTTTAGCTACAGTATGCTCTGGGCTGAGCTCCCAGGAAGGAACCGCAAGCGCCCGGTTTCTTTTGCAGAAGCTCACTGCTCCTCAGAGGCATCTGTGGAGTGAACAGTGTCCTGGGGGCGTGGCGTGCAGGCAGCTTGGAAGCTGCCCCGAAGTTGCTTTCCAAAGGGGGAGAGTCGGGCTTCTCCCACATGCTCCAGTTTCCCACGTGACCCCACAGCGCATTTACCGGCACCCTCTGACTGACTACTGGAGACTTTCGGCCACACGGGGCCTTTCTATGATCACACTTCGTTGCAGGCGGGCTCTTTTGCATGCCGTGCCTAGCATTACCCGCTTAATGACTTAGTCAGGCCTAGGTGACTTTGGATCGTCCAAATGTCTCCCAAGTTGACCGGTTTTTCTGCTCTTTCTGTCAGGCTGGACCTACAGTGTACCTTGCGTCACAATAGAGAGATGACAGGTAAGAGTCGCCAGGGGGCTCTGAAGGCTCAGGGATTCTTTCAGGGCTGTTCAGAGGGCCTCCTCCGAGGGAGAGCCACGTTGAATGTAATACTGGCAAAAACGTTGTCCTGGGGCTGCTTTACAGCGGTAGAAATCAGGCTCTGCAAGCGAGGATCAGTTCATTGCCCTTCCCTCTGCATAGAAAGGGTTGACCCCCACAGCCTGTTCTGCGCTGTGTTGCTCGGAAAACAAACAGGGGACTCGCGGCACACACGCTCTCCCTCAGAAGGGAATTCATACGCGACTCTCTGAGGCCTCCGGAGAGCCGTAGAGGAGTTAAAGCACTCTATCGAGTCAGGGTTCATGGAGATGGCTGCACAGCAAAGTGTGCTGATAGGAAACACTCGTGCTTACCTTGAGGCCCGGGGTCACGTTTACTTCGCACTTTAGCTCGGGCAAGCCGTGGGATGAGCTCCTAGCAAGGCACTGGCCACCACCTGGATTCGTAGGAGAAAACTCACTTTCTTCCCTGAGGCATTCCTAGCACTGACTAGAAGACGGGTAAGAGCACTTTCAGTCATCTTGAGGCCGCCACTATCTACCTTTCAAACGGGGGGAAATCCTGCCTTTCGCCAGGCTTCTTCTCAATTACACACCGGATCACCCAGCACATAGACCTCTCTTCGCTGACAAGCCAAAGGAGGCCCTTGCAGCACAATTCGGCCTTCTGCGATGAAACTTTGGGATGCAGTGAGTTCTGCATGTGCTGAATGGCGTAATCCTCTAAATGCCCTCAGGAGGCCTAGGTGACTTTGCATGTTCCAAGTGCCTAGCAAGGCTCAGGGTAAATCTCTACTTTATTTCGGGCTGGACCTAAAGTCTACTTTCTGCCTCACTTAGAGAGACGTCGAGCACGAGTCCCCAAAGTGGATTGGAGCCCCGGTGGTTTCTTTCAGGGCCGCTTAGGTGTCCTCAACGTGGCAGACCCGCATGGAAAGAAAGCCTGCCCAAGAACCGTGCTCCTGGGGCTGTTGCAAAGCTGTGGAACGCTAGCCTTAGAGAACAGATTAGTTCCCGGCCCTTTCACCTGCGTAGTGAGGCATGGTCCCAGAGCCGTGTATCCCTTGATGGGGCTCAGAAGGCTTTGGGTCCACGGTGCACTTCCTCGGAAAGAAGTGCCCCCGTCAGAGGCTTGAGCACTCTGAGGCATACTAAAGCTAAAGCCGTCCACTGACTGAGACTTCCTAGAAACTGGTGCACCCCTGCCTCTGGGAATGGGAAAATGTGCACCTTACCTCGTGGATCGAGGTCACCTTTAGTTGGCACTTTAGCTACAGTATGCTCTGGGCTGAGCTCCCAGGAAGGAACCGCAAGCGCCCGGTTTCTTTTGCAGAAGCTCACTGCTCCTCAGAGGCATCTGTGGAGTGAACAGTGTCCTGGGGGCGTGGCGTGCAGGCAGCTTGGAAGCTGCCCCGAAGTTGCTTTCCAAAGGGGGAGAGTCGGGCTTCTCCCACATGCTCCAGTTTCCCACGTGACCCCACAGCGCATTTACCGGCACCCTCTGACTGACTACTGGAGACTTTCGGCCACACGGGGCCTTTCTATGATCACACTTCGTTGCAGGCGGGCTCTTTTGCATGCCGTGCCTAGCATTACCCGCTTAATGACTTAGTCAGGCCTAGGTGACTTGGGATCGTCCAAATGTCTCCCAAGTTGACCGGTTTTTCTGCTCTTTCTGTCAGGCTGGACCTACAGTGTACCTTGCGTCACAATAGAGAGATGACAGGTAAGAGTCGCCAGGGGGCTCTGAAGGCTCAGGGATTCTTTCAGGGCTGTTCAGAGGGCCTCCTCCGAGGGAGAGCCACGTTGAATGTAATACTGGCAAAAACGTTGTCCTGGGGCTGCTTTACAGCGGTAGAAATCAGGCTCTGCAAGCGAGGATCAGTTCATTGCCCTTCCCTCTGCATAGAAAGGGTTGACCCCCACAGCCTGTTCTGCGCTGTGTTGCTCGGAAAACAAACAGGGGACTCGCGGCACACACGCTCTCCCTCAGAAGGGAATTCATACGCGACTCTCTGAGGCCTCCGGAGAGCCGTAGAGGAGTTAAAGCACTCTATCGAGTCAGGGTTCATGGAGATGGCTGCACAGCAAAGTGTGCTGATAGGAAACACTCGTGCTTACCTTGAGGCCCGGGGTCACGTTTACTTCGCACTTTAGCTCGGGCAAGCCGTGGGATGAGCTCCTAGCAAGGCACTGGCCACCACCTGGATTCGTAGGAGAAAACTCACTTTCTTCCCTGAGGCATTCCTAGCACTGACTAGAAGACGGGTAAGAGCACTTTCAGTCATCTTGAGGCCGCCACTATCTACCTTTCAAACGGGGGGAAATCCTGCCTTTCGCCAGGCTTCTTCTCAATTACACACCGGATCACCCAGCACATAGACCTCTCTTCGCTGACAAGCCAAAGGAGGCCCTTGCAGCACAATTCGGCCTTCTGCGATGAAACTTTGGGATGCAGTGAGTTCTGCATGTGCTGAATGGCGTAATCCTCTAAATGCCCTCAGGAGGCCTAGGTGACTTTGCATGTTCCAAGTGCCTAGCAAGGCTCAGGGTAAATCTCTACTTTATTTCGGGCTGGACCTAAAGTCTACTTTCTGCCTCACTTAGAGAGACGTCGAGCACGAGTCCCCAAAGTGGATTGGAGCCCCGGTGGTTTCTTTCAGGGCCGCTTAGGTGTCCTCAACGTGGCAGACCCGCATGGAAAGAAAGCCTGCCCAAGAACCGTGCTCCTGGGGCTGTTGCAAAGCTGTGGAACGCTAGCCTTAGAGAACAGATTAGTTCCCGGCCCTTTCACCTGCGTAGTGAGGCATGGTCCCAGAGCCGTGTATCCCTTGATGGGGCTCAGAAGGCTTTGGGTCCACGGTGCACTTCCTCGGAAAGAAGTGCCCCCGTCAGAGGCTTGAGCACTCTGAGGCATACTAAAGCTAAAGCCGTCCACTGACTGAGACTTCCTAGAAACTGGTGCACCCCTGCCTCTGGGAATGGGAAAATGTGCACCTTACCTCGTGGATCGAGGTCACCTTTAGTTGGCACTTTAGCTACAGTATGCTCTGGGCTGAGCTCCCAGGAAGGAACCGCAAGCGCCCGGTTTCTTTTGCAGAAGCTCACTGCTCCTCAGAGGCATCTGTGGAGTGAACAGTGTCCTGGGGGCGTGGCGTGCAGGCAGCTTGGAAGCTGCCCCGAAGTTGCTTTCCAAAGGGGGAGAGTCGGGCTTCTCCCACATGCTCCAGTTTCCCACGTGACCCCACAGCGCATTTACCGGCACCCTCTGACTGACTACTGGAGACTTTCGGCCACACGGGGCCTTTCTATGATCACACTTCGTTGCAGGCGGGCTCTTTTGCATGCCGTGCCTAGCATTACCCGCTTAATGACTTAGTCAGGCCTAGGTGACTTGGGATCGTCCAAATGTCTCCCAAGTTGACCGGTTTTTCTGCTCTTTCTGTCAGGCTGGACCTACAGTGTACCTTGCGTCACAATAGAGAGATGACAGGTAAGAGTCGCCAGGGGGCTCTGAAGGCTCAGGGATTCTTTCAGGGCTGTTCAGAGGGCCTCCTCCGAGGGAGAGCCACGTTGAATGTAATACTGGCAAAAACGTTGTCCTGGGGCTGCTTTACAGCGGTAGAAATCAGGCTCTGCAAGCGAGGATCAGTTCATTGCCCTTCCCTCTGCATAGAAAGGGTTGACCCCCACAGCCTGTTCTGCGCTGTGTTGCTCGGAAAACAAACAGGGGACTCGCGGCACACACGCTCTCCCTCAGAAGGGAATTCATACGCGACTCTCTGAGGCCTCCGGAGAGCCGTAGAGGAGTTAAAGCACTCTATCGAGTCAGGGTTCATGGAGATGGCTGCACAGCAAAGTGTGCTGATAGGAAACACTCGTGCTTACCTTGAGGCCCGGGGTCACGTTTACTTCGCACTTTAGCTCGGGCAAGCCGTGGGATGAGCTCCTAGCAAGGCACTGGCCACCACCTGGATTCGTAGGAGAAAACTCACTTTCTTCCCTGAGGCATTCCTAGCACTGACTAGAAGACGGGTAAGAGCACTTTCAGTCATCTTGAGGCCGCCACTATCTACCTTTCAAACGGGGGGAAATCCTGCCTTTCGCCAGGCTTCTTCTCAATTACACACCGGATCACCCAGCACATAGACCTCTCTTCGCTGACAAGCCAAAGGAGGCCCTTGCAGCACAATTCGGCCTTCTGCGATGAAACTTTGGGATGCAGTGAGTTCTGCATGTGCTGAATGGCGTAATCCTCTAAATGCCCTCAGGAGGCCTAGGTGACTTTGCATGTTCCAAGTGCCTAGCAAGGCTCAGGGTAAATCTCTACTTTATTTCGGGCTGGACCTAAAGTCTACTTTCTGCCTCACTTAGAGAGACGTCGAGCACGAGTCCCCAAAGTGGATTGGAGCCCCGGTGGTTTCTTTCAGGGCCGCTTAGGTGTCCTCAACGTGGCAGACCCGCATGGAAAGAAAGCCTGCCCAAGAACCGTGCTCCTGGGGCTGTTGCAAAGCTGTGGAACGCTAGCCTTAGAGAACAGATTAGTTCCCGGCCCTTTCACCTGCGTAGTGAGGCATGGTCCCAGAGCCGTGTATCCCTTGATGGGGCTCAGAAGGCTTTGGGTCCACGGTGCACTTCCTCGGAAAGAAGTGCCCCCGTCAGAGGCTTGAGCACTCTGAGGCATACTAAAGCTAAAGCCGTCCACTGACTGAGACTTCCTAGAAACTGGTGCACCCCTGCCTCTGGGAATGGGAAAATGTGCACCTTACCTCGTGGATCGAGGTCACCTTTAGTTGGCACTTTAGCTACAGTATGCTCTGGGCTGAGCTCCCAGGAAGGAACCGCAAGCGCCCGGTTTCTTTTGCAGAAGCTCACTGCTCCTCAGAGGCATCTGTGGAGTGAACAGTGTCCTGGGGGCGTGGCGTGCAGGCAGCTTGGAAGCTGCCCCGAAGTTGCTTTCCAAAGGGGGAGAGTCGGGCTTCTCCCACATGCTCCAGTTTCCCACGTGACCCCACAGCGCATTTACCGGCACCCTCTGACTGACTACTGGAGACTTTCGGCCACACGGGGCCTTTCTATGATCACACTTCGTTGCAGGCGGGCTCTTTTGCATGCCGTGCCTAGCATTACCCGCTTAATGACTTAGTCAGGCCTAGGTGACTTGGGATCGTCCAAATGTCTCCCAAGTTGACCGGTTTTTCTGCTCTTTCTGTCAGGCTGGACCTACAGTGTACCTTGCGTCACAATAGAGAGATGACAGGTAAGAGTCGCCAGGGGGCTCTGAAGGCTCAGGGATTCTTTCAGGGCTGTTCAGAGGGCCTCCTCCGAGGGAGAGCCACGTTGAATGTAATACTGGCAAAAACGTTGTCCTGGGGCTGCTTTACAGCGGTAGAAATCAGGCTCTGCAAGCGAGGATCAGTTCATTGCCCTTCCCTCTGCATAGAAAGGGTTGACCCCCACAGCCTGTTCTGCGCTGTGTTGCTCGGAAAACAAACAGGGGACTCGCGGCACACACGCTCTCCCTCAGAAGGGAATTCATACGCGACTCTCTGAGGCCTCCGGAGAGCCGTAGAGGAGTTAAAGCACTCTATCGAGTCAGGGTTCATGGAGATGGCTGCACAGCAAAGTGTGCTGATAGGAAACACTCGTGCTTACCTTGAGGCCCGGGGTCACGTTTACTTCGCACTTTAGCTCGGGCAAGCCGTGGGATGAGCTCCTAGCAAGGCACTGGCCACCACCTGGATTCGTAGGAGAAAACTCACTTTCTTCCCTGAGGCATTCCTAGCACTGACTAGAAGACGGGTAAGAGCACTTTCAGTCATCTTGAGGCCGCCACTATCTACCTTTCAAACGGGGGGAAATCCTGCCTTTCGCCAGGCTTCTTCTCAATTACACACCGGATCACCCAGCACATAGACCTCTCTTCGCTGACAAGCCAAAGGAGGCCCTTGCAGCACAATTCGGCCTTCTGCGATGAAACTTTGGGATGCAGTGAGTTCTGCATGTGCTGAATGGCGTAATCCTCTAAATGCCCTCAGGAGGCCTAGGTGACTTTGCATGTTCCAAGTGCCTAGCAAGGCTCAGGGTAAATCTCTACTTTATTTCGGGCTGGACCTAAAGCCTACTTTCTGCCTCACTTAGAGAGACGTCGAGCACGAGTCCCCAAAGTGGATTGGAGCCCCGGTGGTTTCTTTCAGGGCCGCTTAGGTGTCCTCAACGTGGCAGACCCGCATGGAAAGAAAGCCTGCCCAAGAACCGTGCTCCTGGGGCTGTTGCAAAGCTGTGGAACGCTAGCCTTAGAGAACAGATTAGTTCCCGGCCCTTTCACCTGCGTAGTGAGGCATGGTCCCAGAGCCGTGTATCCCTTGATGGGGCTCAGAAGGCTTTGGGTCCACGGTGCACTTCCTCGGAAAGAAGTGCCCCCGTCAGAGGCTTGAGCACTCTGAGGCATACTAAAGCTAAAGCCGTCCACTGACTGAGACTTCCTAGAAACTGGTGCACCCCTGCCTCTGGGAATGGGAAAATGTGCACCTTACCTCGTGGATCGAGGTCACCTTTAGTTGGCACTTTAGCTACAGTATGCTCTGGGCTGAGCTCCCAGGAAGGAACCGCAAGCGCCCGGTTTCTTTTGCAGAAGCTCACTGCTCCTCAGAGGCATCTGTGGAGTGAACAGTGTCCTGGGGGCGTGGCGTGCAGGCAGCTTGGAAGCTGCCCCGAAGTTGCTTTCCAAAGGGGGAGAGTCGGGCTTCTCCCACATGCTCCAGTTTCCCACGTGACCCCACAGCGCATTTACCGGCACCCTCTGACTGACTACTGGAGACTTTCGGCCACACGGGGCCTTTCTATGATCACACTTCGTTGCAGGCGGGCTCTTTTGCATGCCGTGCCTAGCATTACCCGCTTAATGACTTAGTCAGGCCTAGGTGACTTGGGATCGTCCAAATGTCTCCCAAGTTGACCGGTTTTTCTGCTCTTTCTGTCAGGCTGGACCTACAGTGTACCTTGCGTCACAATAGAGAGATGACAGGTAAGAGTCGCCAGGGGGCTCTGAAGGCTCAGGGATTCTTTCAGGGCTGTTCAGAGGGCCTCCTCCGAGGGAGAGCCACGTTGAATGTAATACTGGCAAAAACGTTGTCCTGGGGCTGCTTTACAGCGGTAGAAATCAGGCTCTGCAAGCGAGGATCAGTTCATTGCCCTTCCCTCTGCATAGAAAGGGTTGACCCCCACAGCCTGTTCTGCGCTGTGTTGCTCGGAAAACAAACAGGGGACTCGCGGCACACACGCTCTCCCTCAGAAGGGAATTCATACGCGACTCTCTGAGGCCTCCGGAGAGCCGTAGAGGAGTTAAAGCACTCTATCGAGTCAGGGTTCATGGAGATGGCTGCACAGCAAAGTGTGCTGATAGGAAACACTCGTGCTTACCTTGAGGCCCGGGGTCACGTTTACTTCGCACTTTAGCTCGGGCAAGCCGTGGGATGAGCTCCTAGCAAGGCACTGGCCACCACCTGGATTCGTAGGAGAAAACTCACTTTCTTCCCTGAGGCATTCCTAGCACTGACTAGAAGACGGGTAAGAGCACTTTCAGTCATCTTGAGGCCGCCACTATCTACCTTTCAAACGGGGGGAAATCCTGCCTTTCGCCAGGCTTCTTCTCAATTACACACCGGATCACCCAGCACATAGACCTCTCTTCGCTGACAAGCCAAAGGAGGCCCTTGCAGCACAATTCGGCCTTCTGCGATGAAACTTTGGGATGCAGTGAGTTCTGCATGTGCTGAATGGCGTAATCCTCTAAATGCCCTCAGGAGGCCTAGGTGACTTTGCATGTTCCAAGTGCCTAGCAAGGCTCAGGGTAAATCTCTACTTTATTTCGGGCTGGACCTAAAGTCTACTTTCTGCCTCACTTAGAGAGACGTCGAGCACGAGTCCCCAAAGTGGATTGGAGCCCCGGTGGTTTCTTTCAGGGCCGCTTAGGTGTCCTCAACGTGGCAGACCCGCATGGAAAGAAAGCCTGCCCAAGAACCGTGCTCCTGGGGCTGTTGCAAAGCTGTGGAACGCTAGCCTTAGAGAACAGATTAGTTCCCGGCCCTTTCACCTGCGTAGTGAGGCATGGTCCCAGAGCCGTGTATCCCTTGATGGGGCTCAGAAGGCTTTGGGTCCACGGTGCACTTCCTCGGAAAGAAGTGCCCCCGTCAGAGGCTTGAGCACTCTGAGGCATACTAAAGCTAAAGCCGTCCACTGACTGAGACTTCCTAGAAACTGGTGCACCCCTGCCTCTGGGAATGGGAAAATGTGCACCTTACCTCGTGGATCGAGGTCACCTTTAGTTGGCACTTTAGCTACAGTATGCTCTGGGCTGAGCTCCCAGGAAGGAACCGCAAGCGCCCGGTTTCTTTTGCAGAAGCTCACTGCTCCTCAGAGGCATCTGTGGAGTGAACAGTGTCCTGGGGGCGTGGCGTGCAGGCAGCTTGGAAGCTGCCCCGAAGTTGCTTTCCAAAGGGGGAGAGTCGGGCTTCTCCCACATGCTCCAGTTTCCCACGTGACCCCACAGCGCATTTACCGGCACCCTCTGACTGACTACTGGAGACTTTCGGCCACACGGGGCCTTTCTATGATCACACTTCGTTGCAGGCGGGCTCTTTTGCATGCCGTGCCTAGCGTTACCCGCTTAATGACTTAGTCAGGCCTAGGTGACTTTGGATCGTCCAAATGTCTCCCAAGTTGACCGGTTTTTCTGCTCTTTCTGTCAGGCTGGACCTACAGTGTACCTTGCGTCACAATAGAGAGATGACAGGTAAGAGTCGCCAGGGGGCTCTGAAGGCTCAGGGATTCTTTCAGGGCTGTTCAGAGGGCCTCCTCCGAGGGAGAGCCACGTTGAATGTAATACTGGCAAAAACGTTGTCCTGGGGCTGCTTTACAGCGGTAGAAATCAGGCTCTGCAAGCGAGGATCAGTTCATTGCCCTTCCCTCTGCATAGAAAGGGTTGACCCCCACAGCCTGTTCTGCGCTGTGTTGCTCGGAAAACAAACAGGGGACTCGCGGCACACACGCTCTCCCTCAGAAGGGAATTCATACGCGACTCTCTGAGGCCTCCGGAGAGCCGTAGAGGAGTTAAAGCACTCTATCGAGTCAGGGTTCATGGAGATGGCTGCACAGCAAACTGTGCTGATAGGAAACACTCGTGCTTACCTTGAGGCCCGGGGTCACGTTTACTTCGCACTTTAGCTCGGGCAAGCCGTGGGATGAGCTCCTAGCAAGGCACTGGCCACCACCTGGATTCGTAGGAGAAAACTCACTTTCTTCCCTGAGGCATTCCTAGCACTGACTAGAAGACGGGTAAGAGCACTTTCAGTCATCTTGAGGCCGCCACTATCTACCTTTCAAACGGGGGGAGATCCTGCCTTTCGCCAGGCTTCTTCTCAATTACACACCGGATCACCCAGCACATAGACCTCTCTTCGCTGACAAGCCAAAGGAGGCCCTTGCAGCACAATTCGGCCTTCTGCGATGAAACTTTGGGATGCAGTGAGTTCTGCATGTGCTGAATGGCGTAATCCTCTAAATGCCCTCAGGAGGCCTAGGTGACTTTGCATGTTCCAAGTGCCTAGCAAGGCTCAGGGTAAATCTCTACTTTATTTCGGGCTGGACCTAAAGCCTACTTTCTGCCTCACTTAGAGAGACGTCGAGCACGAGTCCCCAAAGTGGATTGGAGCCCCGGTGGTTTCTTTCAGGGCCGCTTAGGTGTCCTCAACGTGGCAGACCCGCATGGAAAGAAAGCCTGCCCAAGAACCGTGCTCCTGGGGCTGTTGCAAAGCTGTGGAACGCTAGCCTTAGAGAACAGATTAGTTCCCGGCCCTTTCACCTGCGTAGTGAGGCATGGTCCCAGAGCCGTGTATCCCTTGATGGGGCTCAGAAGGCTTTGGGTCCACGGTGCACTTCCTCGGAAAGAAGTGCCCCCGTCAGAGGCTTGAGCACTCTGAGGCATACTAAAGCTAAAGCCGTCCACTGACTGAGACTTCCTAGAAACTGGTGCACCCCTGCCTCTGGGAATGGGAAAATGTGCACCTTACCTCGTGGATCGAGGTCACCTTTAGTTGGCACTTTAGCTACAGTATGCTCTGGGCTGAGCTCCCAGGAAGGAACCGCAAGCGCCCGGTTTCTTTTGCAGAAGCTCACTGCTCCTCAGAGGCATCTGTGGAGTGAACAGTGTCCTGGGGGCGTGGCGTGCAGGCAGCTTGGAAGCTGCCCCGAAGTTGCTTTCCAAAGGGGGAGAGTCGGGCTTCTCCCACATGCTCCAGTTTCCCACGTGACCCCACAGCGCATTTACCGGCACCCTCTGACTGACTACTGGAGACTTTCGGCCACACGGGGCCTTTCTATGATCACACTTCGTTGCAGGCGGGCTCTTTTGCATGCCGTGCCTAGCGTTACCCGCTTAATGACTTAGTCAGGCCTAGGTGACTTTGGATCGTCCAAATGTCTCCCAAGTTGACCGGTTTTTCTGCTCTTTCTGTCAGGCTGGACCTACAGTGTACCTTGCGTCACAATAGAGAGATGACAGGTAAGAGTCGCCAGGGGGCTCTGAAGGCTCAGGGATTCTTTCAGGGCTGTTCAGAGGGCCTCCTCCGAGGGAGAGCCACGTTGAATGTAATACTGGCAAAAACGTTGTCCTGGGGCTGCTTTACAGCGGTAGAAATCAAGCTCTGCAAGCGAGGATCAGTTCATTGCCCTTCCCTCTGCATAGAAAGGGTTGACCCCCACAGCCTGTTCTGCGCTGTGTTGCTCGGAAAACAAACAGGGGACTCGCGGCACACACGCTCTCCCTCAGAAGGGAATTCATACGCGACTCTCTGAGGCCTCCGGAGAGCCGTAGAGGAGTTAAAGCACTCTATCGAGTCAGGGTTCATGGAGATGGCTGCACAGCAAACTGTGCTGATAGGAAACACTCGTGCTTACCTTGAGGCCCGGGGTCACGTTTACTTCGCACTTTAGCTCGGGCAAGCCGTGGGATGAGCTCCTAGCAAGGCACTGGCCACCACCTGGATTCGTAGGAGAAAACTCACTTTCTTCCCTGAGGCATTCCTAGCACTGACTAGAAGACGGGTAAGAGCACTTTCAGTCATCTTGAGGCCGCCACTATCTACCTTTCAAACGGGGGGAGATCCTGCCTTTCGCCAGGCTTCTTCTCAATTACACACCGGATCACCCAGCACATAGACCTCTCTTCGCTGACAAGCCAAAGGAGGCCCTTGCAGCACAATTCGGCCTTCTGCGATGAAACTTTGGGATGCAGTGAGTTCTGCATGTGCTGAATGGCGTAATCCTCTAAATGCCCTCAGGAGGCCTAGGTGACTTTGCATGTTCCAAGTGCCTAGCAAGGCTCAGGGTAAATCTCTACTTTATTTCGGGCTGGACCTAAAGCCTACTTTCTGCCTCACTTAGAGAGACGTCGAGCACGAGTCCCCAAAGTGGATTGGAGCCCCGGTGGTTTCTTTCAGGGCCGCTTAGGTGTCCTCAACGTGGCAGACCCGCATGGAAAGAAAGCCTGCCCAAGAACCGTGCTCCTGGGGCTGTTGCAAAGCTGTGGAACGCTAGCCTTAGAGAACAGATTAGTTCCCGGCCCTTTCACCTGCGTAGTGAGGCATGGTCCCAGAGCCGTGTATCCCTTGATGGGGCTCAGAAGGCTTTGGGTCCACGGTGCACTTCCTCGGAAAGAAGTGCCCCCGTCAGAGGCTTGAGCACTCTGAGGCATACTAAAGCTAAAGCCGTCCACTGACTGAGACTTCCTAGAAACTGGTGCACCCCTGCCTCTGGGAATGGGAAAATGTGCACCTTACCTCGTGGATCGAGGTCACCTTTAGTTGGCACTTTAGCTACAGTATGCTCTGGGCTGAGCTCCCAGGAAGGAACCGCAAGCGCCCGGTTTCTTTTGCAGAAGCTCACTGCTCCTCAGAGGCATCTGTGGAGTGAACAGTGTCCTGGGGGCGTGGCGTGCAGGCAGCTTGGAAGCTGCCCCGAAGTTGCTTTCCAAAGGGGGAGAGTCGGGCTTCTCCCACATGCTCCAGTTTCCCACGTGACCCCACAGCGCATTTACCGGCACCCTCTGACTGACTACTGGAGACTTTCGGCCACACGGGGCCTTTCTATGATCACACTTCGTTGCAGGCGGGCTCTTTTGCATGCCGTGCCTAGCGTTACCCGCTTAATGACTTAGTCAGGCCTAGGTGACTTTGGATCGTCCAAATGTCTCCCAAGTTGACCGGTTTTTCTGCTCTTTCTGTCAGGCTGGACCTACAGTGTACCTTGCGTCACAATAGAGAGATGACAGGTAAGAGTCGCCAGGGGGCTCTGAAGGCTCAGGGATTCTTTCAGGGCTGTTCAGAGGGCCTCCTCCGAGGGAGAGCCACGTTGAATGTAATACTGGCAAAAACGTTGTCCTGGGGCTGCTTTACAGCGGTAGAAATCAAGCTCTGCAAGCGAGGATCAGTTCATTGCCCTTCCCTCTGCATAGAAAGGGTTGACCCCCACAGCCTGTTCTGCGCTGTGTTGCTCGGAAAACAAACAGGGGACTCGCGGCACACACGCTCTCCCTCAGAAGGGAATTCATACGCGACTCTCTGAGGCCTCCGGAGAGCCGTAGAGGAGTTAAAGCACTCTATCGAGTCAGGGTTCATGGAGATGGCTGCACAGCAAACTGTGCTGATAGGAAACACTCGTGCTTACCTTGAGGCCCGGGGTCACGTTTACTTCGCACTTTAGCTCGGGCAAGCCGTGGGATGAGCTCCTAGCAAGGCACTGGCCACCACCTGGATTCGTAGGAGAAAACTCACTTTCTTCCCTGAGGCATTCCTAGCACTGACTAGAAGACGGGTAAGAGCACTTTCAGTCATCTTGAGGCCGCCACTATCTACCTTTCAAACGGGGGGAGATCCTGCCTTTCGCCAGGCTTCTTCTCAATTACACACCGGATCACCCAGCACATAGACCTCTCTTCGCTGACAAGCCAAAGGAGGCCCTTGCAGCACAATTCGGCCTTCTGCGATGAAACTTTGGGATGCAGTGAGTTCTGCATGTGCTGAATGGCGTAATCCTCTAAATGCCCTCAGGAGGCCTAGGTGACTTTGCATGTTCCAAGTGCCTAGCAAGGCTCAGGGTAAATCTCTACTTTATTTCGGGCTGGACCTAAAGCCTACTTTCTGCCTCACTTAGAGAGACGTCGAGCACGAGTCCCCAAAGTGGATTGGAGCCCCGGTGGTTTCTTTCAGGGCCGCTTAGGTGTCCTCAACGTGGCAGACCCGCATGGAAAGAAAGCCTGCCCAAGAACCGTGCTCCTGGGGCTGTTGCAAAGCTGTGGAACGCTAGCCTTAGAGAACAGATTAGTTCCCGGCCCTTTCACCTGCGTAGTGAGGCATGGTCCCAGAGCCGTGTATCCCTTGATGGGGCTCAGAAGGCTTTGGGTCCACGGTGCACTTCCTCGGAAAGAAGTGCCCCCGTCAGAGGCTTGAGCACTCTGAGGCATACTAAAGCTAAAGCCGTCCACTGACTGAGACTTCCTAGAAACTGGTGCACCCCTGCCTCTGGGAATGGGAAAATGTGCACCTTACCTCGTGGATCGAGGTCACCTTTAGTTGGCACTTTAGCTACAGTATGCTCTGGGCTGAGCTCCCAGGAAGGAACCGCAAGCGCCCGGTTTCTTTTGCAGAAGCTCACTGCTCCTCAGAGGCATCTGTGGAGTGAACAGTGTCCTGGGGGCGTGGCGTGCAGGCAGCTTGGAAGCTGCCCCGAAGTTGCTTTCCAAAGGGGGAGAGTCGGGCTTCTCCCACATGCTCCAGTTTCCCACGTGACCCCACAGCGCATTTACCGGCACCCTCTGACTGACTACTGGAGACTTTCGGCCACACGGGGCCTTTCTATGATCACACTTCGTTGCAGGCGGGCTCTTTTGCATGCCGTGCCTAGCGTTACCCGCTTAATGACTTAGTCAGGCCTAGGTGACTTTGGATCGTCCAAATGTCTCCCAAGTTGACCGGTTTTTCTGCTCTTTCTGTCAGGCTGGACCTACAGTGTACCTTGCGTCACAATAGAGAGATGACAGGTAAGAGTCGCCAGGGGGCTCTGAAGGCTCAGGGATTCTTTCAGGGCTGTTCAGAGGGCCTCCTCCGAGGGAGAGCCACGTTGAATGTAATACTGGCAAAAACGTTGTCCTGGGGCTGCTTTACAGCGGTAGAAATCAAGCTCTGCAAGCGAGGATCAGTTCATTGCCCTTCCCTCTGCATAGAAAGGGTTGACCCCCACAGCCTGTTCTGCGCTGTGTTGCTCGGAAAACAAACAGGGGACTCGCGGCACACACGCTCTCCCTCAGAAGGGAATTCATACGCGACTCTCTGAGGCCTCCGGAGAGCCGTAGAGGAGTTAAAGCACTCTATCGAGTCAGGGTTCATGGAGATGGCTGCACAGCAAACTGTGCTGATAGGAAACACTCGTGCTTACCTTGAGGCCCGGGGTCACGTTTACTTCGCACTTTAGCTCGGGCAAGCCGTGGGATGAGCTCCTAGCAAGGCACTGGCCACCACCTGGATTCGTAGGAGAAAACTCACTTTCTTCCCTGAGGCATTCCTAGCACTGACTAGAAGACGGGTAAGAGCACTTTCAGTCATCGTGAGGCCGCCACTATCTACCTTTCAAATGGGGGGAGATCCTGCCTTTCGCCAGGCTTCTTCTCAATTACACACCGGATCACCCAGCACATAGACCTCTCTTCTCTGACAAGCCAAAGGAGGCCCTTGCAGCACAATTCGGCCTTCTGCGATGAAACCTTGGGATGCAGTGTGTTCTGCATGTGCTGAATGGCGTAATCCTCTAAATGCCCTCAGGAGGCCTAGGTGACTTTGCATGTTCCAAGTGCCTAGCAAGGCTCAGGGTAAATCTCTACTTTATTTCGGGCTGGACCTAAAGCCTACTTTCTGCCTCACTTAGAGAGACGTCGAGCACGAGTCCCCAAAGTGGATTGGAGCCCCGGTGGTTTCTTTCAGGGCCGCTTAGGTGTCCTCAACGTGGCAGACCCGCATGGAAAGAAAGCCTGCCCAAGAACCGTGCTCCTGGGGCTGTTGCAAAGCTGTGGAACGCTAGCCTTAGAGAACAGATTAGTTCCCGGCCCTTTCACCTGCGTAGTGAGGCATGGTCCCAGAGCCGTGTATCCCTTGATGGGGCTCAGAAGGCTTTGGGTCCACGGTGCACTTCCTCGGAAAGAAGTGCCCCCGTCAGAGGCTTGAGCACTCTGAGGCATACTAAAGCTAAAGCCGTCCACTGACTGAGACTTCCTAGAAACTGGTGCACCCCTGCCTCTGGGAATGGGAAAATGTGCACCTTACCTCGTGGATCGAGGTCACCTTTAGTTGGCACTTTAGCTACAGTATGCTCTGGGCTGAGCTCCCAGGAAGGAACCGCAAGCGCCCGGTTTCTTTTGCAGAAGCTCACTGCTCCTCAGAGGCATCTGTGGAGTGAACAGTGTCCTGGGGGCGTGGCGTGCAGGCAGCTTGGAAGCTGCCCCGAAGTTGCTTTCCAAAGGGGGAGAGTCGGGCTTCTCCCACATGCTCCAGTTTCCCACGTGACCCCACAGCGCATTTACCGGCACCCTCTGACTGACTACTGGAGACTTTCGGCCACACGGGGCCTTTCTATGATCACACTTCGTTGCAGGCGGGCTCTTTTGCATGCCGTGCCTAGCGTTACCCGCTTAATGACTTAGTCAGGCCTAGGTGACTTTGGATCGTCCAAATGTCTCACAAGTTGACCGGTTTTTCTGCTCTTTCTGTCAGGCTGGACCTACAGTGTACCTTGCGTCACAATAGAGAGATGACAGGTAAGAGCCGCCAGGGGGCTCTGAAGGCTCAGGGATTCTTTCAGGGCTGTTCAGAGGGCCTCCTCCGAGGGAGAGCCACGTTGAATGTAATACTGGCAAAAACGTTGTCCTGGGGCTGCTTTACAGCGGTAGAAATCAGGCTCTGCAAGCGAGGATCAGTTCATTGCCCTTCCCTCTGCATAGAAAGGGTTGACCCCCACAGCCTGTTCTGCGCTGTGTTGCTCGGAATACAAACAGGGGACTCGCGGCACACACGCTCTCCCTCAGAAGGGAATTCATACGCGACTCTCTGAGGCCTCCGGAGAGCCGTAGAGGAGTTAAAGCACTCTATCGAGTCAGGGTTCATGGAGATGGCTGCACAGCAAACTGTGCTGATAGGAAACACTCGTGCTTACCTTGAGGCCCGGGGTCACGTTTACTTCGCACTTTAGCTCGGGCAAGCCGTGGGATGAGCTCCTAGCAAGGCACTGGCCACCACCTGGATTCGTAGGAGAAAACTCACTTTCTTCCCTGAGGCATTCCTAGCACTGACTAGAAGACGGGTAAGAGCACTTTCAGTCATCGTGAGGCCGCCACTATCTACCTTTCAAATGGGGGGAGATCCTGCCTTTCGCCAGGCTTCTTCTCAATTACACACCGGATCACCCAGCACATAGACCTCTCTTCTCTGACAAGCCAAAGGAGGCCCTTGCAGCACAATTCGGCCTTCTGCGATGAAACCTTGGGATGCAGTGTGTTCTGCATGTGCTGAATGGCGTAATCCTCTAAATGCCCTCAGGAGGCCTAGGTGACTTTGCATGTTCCAAGTGCCTAGCAAGGCTCAGGGTAAATCTCTACTTTATTTCGGGCTGGACCTAAAGTCTACTTTCTGCCTCACTTAGAGAGACGTCGAGCACGAGTCCCCAAAGTGGATTGGAGCCCCGGTGGTTTCTTTCAGGGCCGCTTAGGTGTCCTCAACGTGGCAGACCCGCATGGAAAGAAAGCCTGCCCAAGAACCGTGCTCCTGGGGCTGTTGCAAAGCTGTGGAACGCTAGCCTTAGAGAACAGATTAGTTCCCGGCCCTTTCACCTGCGTAGTGAGGCATGGTCCCAGAGCCGTGTATCCCTTGATGGGGCTCAGAAGGCTTTGGGTCCACGGTGCACTTCCTCGGAAAGAAGTGCCCCCGTCAGAGGCTTGAGCACTCTGAGGCATACTAAAGCTAAAGCCGTCCACTGACTGAGACTTCCTAGAAACTGGTGCACCCCTGCCTCTGGGAATGGGAAAATGTGCACCTTACCTCGTGGATCGAGGTCACCTTTAGTTGGCACTTTAGCTACAGTATGCTCTGGGCTGAGCTCCCAGGAAGGAACCGCAAGCGCCCGGTTTCTTTTGCAGAAGCTCACTGCTCCTCAGAGGCATCTGTGGAGTGAACAGTGTCCTGGGGGCGTGGCGTGCAGGCAGCTTGGAAGCTGCCCCGAAGTTGCTTTCCAAAGGGGGAGAGTCGGGCTTCTCCCACATGCTCCAGTTTCCCACGTGACCCCACAGCGCATTTACCGGCACCCTCTGACTGACTACTGGAGACTTTCGGCCACACGGGGCCTTTCTATGATCACACTTCGTTGCAGGCGGGCTCTTTTGCATGCCGTGCCTAGCATTACCCGCTTAATGACTTAGTCAGGCCTAGGTGACTTTGGATCGTCCAAATGTCTCACAAGTTGACCGGTTTTTCTGCTCTTTCTGTCAGGCTGGACCTACAGTGTACCTTGCGTCACAATAGAGAGATGACAGGTAAGAGCCGCCAGGGGGCTCTGAAGGCTCAGGGATTCTTTCAGGGCTGTTCAGAGGGCCTCCTCCGAGGGAGAGCCACGTTGAATGTAATACTGGCAAAAACGTTGTCCTGGGGCTGCTTTACAGCGGTAGAAATCAGGCTCTGCAAGCGAGGATCAGTTCATTGCCCTTCCCTCTGCATAGAAAGGGTTGACCCCCACAGCCTGTTCTGCGCTGTGTTGCTCGGAAAACAAACAGGGGACTCGCGGCACACACGCTCTCCCTCAGAAGGGAATTCATACGCGACTCTCTGAGGCCTCCGGAGAGCCGTAGAGGAGTTAAAGCACTCTATCGAGTCAGGGTTCATGGAGATGGCTGCACAGCAAAGTGTGCTGATAGGAAACACTCGTGCTTACCTTGAGGCCCGGGGTCACGTTTACTTCGCACTTTAGCTCGGGCAAGCCGTGGGATGAGCTCCTAGCAAGGCACTGGCCACCACCTGGATTCGTAGGAGAAAACTCACTTTCTTCCCTGAGGCATTCCTAGCACTGACTAGAAGACGGGTAAGAGCACTTTCAGTCATCGTGAGGCCGCCACAATCTACCTTTCAAACGGGGGGAGATCCTGCCTTTCGCCAGGCTTCTTCTCAATTACACACCGGATCACCCAGCACATAGACCTCTCTTCTCTGACAAGCCAAAGGAGGCCCTTGCAGCACAATTCGGCCTTCTGCGATGAAACTTTGGGATGCAGTGTGTTCTGCATGTGCTGAATGGCGTAATCCTCTAAATGCCCTCAGGAGGCCTAGGTGACTTTGCATGTTCCAAGTGCCTAGCAAGGCTCAGGGTAAATCTCTACTTTATTTCGGGCTGGACCTAAAGCCTACTTTCTGCCTCACTTAGAGAGACGTCGAGCACGAGTCCCCAAAGTGGATTGGAGCCCCGGTGGTTTCTTTCAGGGCCGCTTAGGTGTCCTCAACGTGGCAGACCCGCATGGAAAGAAAGCCTGCCCAAGAACCGTGCTCCTGGGGCTGTTGCAAAGCTGTGGAACGCTAGCCTTAGAGAACAGATTAGTTCCCGGCCCTTTCACCTGCGTAGTGAGGCATGGTCCCAGAGCCGTGTATCCCTTGATGGGGCTCAGAAGGCTTTGGGTCCACGGTGCACTTCCTCGGAAAGAAGTGCCCCCGTCAGAGGCTTGAGCACTCTGAGGCATACTAAAGCTAAAGCCGTCCACTGACTGAGACTTCCTAGAAACTGGTGCACCCCTGCCTCTGGGAATGGGAAAATGTGCACCTTACCTCGTGGATCGAGGTCACCTTTAGTTGGCACTTTAGCTACAGTATGCTCTGGGCTGAGCTCCCAGGAAGGAACCGCAAGCGCCCGGTTTCTTTTGCAGAAGCTCACTGCTCCTCAGAGGCATCTGTGGAGTGAACAGTGTCCTGGGGGCGTGGCGTGCAGGCAGCTTGGAAGCTGCCCCGAAGTTGCTTTCCAAAGGGGGAGAGTCGGGCTTCTCCCACATGCTCCAGTTTCCCACGTGACCCCACAGCGCATTTACCGGCACCCTCTGACTGACTACTGGAGACTTTCGGCCACACGGGGCCTTTCTATGATCACACTTCGTTGCAGGCGGGCTCTTTTGCATGCCGTGCCTAGCGTTACCCGCTTAATGACTTAGTCAGGCCTAGGTGACTTTGGATCGTCCAAATGTCTCCCAAGTTGACCGGTTTTTCTGCTCTTTCTGTCAGGCTGGACCTACAGTGTACCTTGCGTCACAATAGAGAGATGACAGGTAAGAGTCGCCAGGGGGCTCTGAAGGCTCAGGGATTCTTTCAGGGCTGTTCAGAGGGCCTCCTCCGAGGGAGAGCCACGTTGAATGTAATACTGGCAAAAACGTTGTCCTGGGGCTGCTTTACAGCGGTAGAAATCAAGCTCTGCAAGCGAGGATCAGTTCATTGCCCTTCCCTCTGCATAGAAAGGGTTGACCCCCACAGCCTGTTCTGCGCTGTGTTGCTCGGAAAACAAACAGGGGACTCGCGGCACACACGCTCTCCCTCAGAAGGGAATTCATACGCGACTCTCTGAGGCCTCCGGAGAGCCGTAGAGGAGTTAAAGCACTCTATCGAGTCAGGGTTCATGGAGATGGCTGCACAGCAAAGTGTGCTGATAGGAAACACTCGTGCTTACCTTGAGGCCCGGGGTCACGTTTACTTCGCACTTTAGCTCGGGCAAGCCGTGGGATGAGCTCCTAGCAAGGCACTGGCCACCACCTGGATTCGTAGGAGAAAACTCACTTTCTTCCCTGAGGCATTCCTAGCACTGACTAGAAGACGGGTAAGAGCACTTTCAGTCATCGTGAGGCCGCCACTATCTACCTTTCAAATGGGGGGAGATCCTGCCTTTCGCCAGGCTTCTTCTCAATTACACACCGGATCACCCAGCACATAGACCTCTCTTCTCTGACAAGCCAAAGGAGGCCCTTGCAGCACAATTCGGCCTTCTGCGATGAAACCTTGGGATGCAGTGTGTTCTGCATGTGCTGAATGGCGTAATCCTCTAAATGCCCTCAGGAGGCCTAGGTGACTTTGCATGTTCCAAGTGCCTAGCAAGGCTCAGGGTAAATCTCTACTTTATTTCGGGCTGGACCTAAAGCCTACTTTCTGCCTCACTTAGAGAGACGTCGAGCACGAGTCCCCAAAGTGGATTGGAGCCCCGGTGGTTTCTTTCAGGGCCGCTTAGGTGTCCTCAACGTGGCAGACCCGCATGGAAAGAAAGCCTGCCCAACAACCGTGCTCCTGGGGCTGTTGCAAAGCTGTGGAACGCTAGCCTTAGAGAACAGATTAGTTCCCGGCCCTTTCACCTGCGTAGTGAGGCATGGTCCCAGAGCCGTGTATCCCTTGATGGGGCTCAGAAGGCTTTGGGTCCACGGTGCACTTCCTCGGAAAGAAGTGCCCCCGTCAGAGGCTTGAGCACTCTGAGGCATACTAAAGCTAAAGCCGTCCACTGACTGAGACTTCCTAGAAACTGGTGCACCCCTGCCTCTGGGAATGGGAAAATGTGCACCTTACCTCGTGGATCGAGGTCACCTTTAGTTGGCACTTTAGCTACAGTATGCTCTGGGCTGAGCTCCCAGGAAGGAACCGCAAGCGCCCGGTTTCTTTTGCAGAAGCTCACTGCTCCTCAGAGGCATCTGTGGAGTGAACAGTGTCCTGGGGGCGTGGCGTGCAGGCAGCTTGGAAGCTGCCCCGAAGTTGCTTTCCAAAGGGGGAGAGTCGGGCTTCTCCCACATGCTCCAGTTTCCCACGTGACCCCACAGCGCATTTACCGGCACCCTCTGACTGACTACTGGAGACTTTCGGCCACACGGGGCCTTTCTATGATCACACTTCGTTGCAGGCGGGCTCTTTTGCATGCCGTGCCTAGCGTTACCCGCTTAATGACTTAGTCAGGCCTAGGTGACTTTGGATCGTCCAAATGTCTCACAAGTTGACCGGTTTTTCTGCTCTTTCTGTCAGGCTGGACCTACAGTGTACCTTGCGTCACAATAGAGAGATGACAGGTAAGAGCCGCCAGGGGGCTCTGAAGGCTCAGGGATTCTTTCAGGGCTGTTCAGAGGGCCTCCTCCGAGGGAGAGCCACGTTGAATGTAATACTGGCAAAAACGTTGTCCTGGGGCTGCTTTACAGCGGTAGAAATCAGGCTCTGCAAGCGAGGATCAGTTCATTGCCCTTCCCTCTGCATAGAAAGGGTTGACCCCCACAGCCTGTTCTGCGCTGTGTTGCTCGGAAAACAAACAGGGGACTCGCGGCACACACGCTCTCCCTCAGAAGGGAATTCATACGCGACTCTCTGAGGCCTCCGGAGAGCCGTAGAGGAGTTAAAGCACTCTATCGAGTCAGGGTTCATGGAGATGGCTGCACAGCAAACTGTGCTGATAGGAAACACTCGTGCTTACCTTGAGGCCCGGGGTCACGTTTACTTCGCACTTTAGCTCGGGCAAGCCGTGGGATGAGCTCCTAGCAAGGCACTGGCCACCACCTGGATTCGTAGGAGAAAACTCACTTTCTTCCCTGAGGCATTCCTAGCACTGACTAGAAGACGGGTAAGAGCACTTTCAGTCATCGTGAGGCCGCCACAATCTACCTTTCAAACGGGGGGAGATCCTGCCTTTCGCCAGGCTTCTTCTCAATTACACACCGGATCACCCAGCACATAGACCTCTCTTCTCTGACAAGCCAAAGGAGGCCCTTGCAGCACAATTCGGCCTTCTGCGATGAAACTTTGGGATGCAGTGTGTTCTGCATGTGCTGAATGGCGTAATCCTCTAAATGCCCTCAGGAGGCCTAGGTGACTTTGCATGTTCCAAGTGCCTAGCAAGGCTCAGGGTAAATCTCTACTTTATTTCGGGCTGGACCTAAAGCCTACTTTCTGCCTCACTTAGAGAGACGTCGAGCACGAGTCCCCAAAGTGGATTGGAGCCCCGGTGGTTTCTTTCAGGGCCGCTTAGGTGTCCTCAACGTGGCAGACCCGCATGGAAAGAAAGCCTGCCCAAGAACCGTGCTCCTGGGGCTGTTGCAAAGCTGTGGAACGCTAGCCTTAGAGAACAGATTAGTTCCCGGCCCTTTCACCTGCGTAGTGAGGCATGGTCCCAGAGCCGTGTATCCCTTGATGGGGCTCAGAAGGCTTTGGGTCCACGGTGCACTTCCTCGGAAAGAAGTGCCCCCGTCAGAGGCTTGAGCACTCTGAGGCATACTAAAGCTAAAGCCGTCCACTGACTGAGACTTCCTAGAAACTGGTGCACCCCTGCCTCTGGGAATGGGAAAATGTGCACCTTACCTCGTGGATCGAGGTCACCTTTAGTTGGCACTTTAGCTACAGTATGCTCTGGGCTGAGCTCCCAGGAAGGAACCGCAAGCGCCCGGTTTCTTTTGCAGAAGCTCACTGCTCCTCAGAGGCATCTGTGGAGTGAACAGTGTCCTGGGGGCGTGGCGTGCAGGCAGCTTGGAAGCTGCCCCGAAGTTGCTTTCCAAAGGGGGAGAGTCGGGCTTCTCCCACATGCTCCAGTTTCCCACGTGACCCCACAGCGCATTTACCGGCACCCTCTGACTGACTACTGGAGACTTTCGGCCACACGGGGCCTTTCTATGATCACACTTCGTTGCAGGCGGGCTCTTTTGCATGCCGTGCCTAGCATTACCCGCTTAATGACTTAGTCAGGCCTAGGTGACTTTGGATCGTCCAAATGTCTCACAAGTTGACCGGTTTTTCTGCTCTTTCTGTCAGGCTGGACCTACAGTGTACCTTGCGTCACAATAGAGAGATGACAGGTAAGAGTCGCCAGGGGGCTCTGAAGGCTCAGGGATTCTTTCAGGGCTGTTCAGAGGGCCTCCTCCGAGGGAGAGCCACGTTGAATGTAATACTGGCAAAAACGTTGTCCTGGGGCTGCTTTACAGCGGTAGAAATCAGGCTCTGCAAGCGAGGATCAGTTCATTGCCCTTCCCTCTGCATAGAAAGGGTTGACCCCCACAGCCTGTTCTGCGCTGTGTTGCTCGGAAAACAAACAGGGGACTCGCGGCACACACGCTCTCCCTCAGAAGGGAATTCATACGCGACTCTCTGAGGCCTCCGGAGAGCCGTAGAGGAGTTAAAGCACTCTATCGAGTCAGGGTTCATGGAGATGGCTGCACAGCAAAGTGTGCTGATAGGAAACACTCGTGCTTACCTTGAGGCCCGGGGTCACGTTTACTTCGCACTTTAGCTCGGGCAAGCCGTGGGATGAGCTCCTAGCAAGGCACTGGCCACCACCTGGATTCGTAGGAGAAAACTCACTTTCTTCCCTGAGGCATTCCTAGCACTGACTAGAAGACGGGTAAGAGCACTTTCAGTCATCTTGAGGCCGCCACTATCTACCTTTCAAATGGGGGGAGATCCTGCCTTTCGCCAGGCTTCTTCTCAATTACACACCGGATCACCCAGCACATAGACCTCTCTTCTCTGACAAGCCAAAGGAGGCCCTTGCAGCACAATTCGGCCTTCTGCGATGAAACTTTGGGATGCAGTGTGTTCTGCATGTGCTGAATGGCGTAATCCTCTAAATGCCCTCAGGAGGCCTAGGTGACTTTGCATGTTCCAAGTGCCTAGCAAGGCTCAGGGTAAATCTCTACTTTATTTCGGGCTGGACCTAAAGCCTACTTTCTGCCTCACTTAGAGAGACGTCGAGCACGAGTCCCCAAAGTGGATTGGAGCCCCGGTGGTTTCTTTCAGGGCCGCTTAGGTGTCCTCAACGTGGCAGACCCGCATGGAAAGAAAGCCTGCCCAAGAACCGTGCTCCTGGGGCTGTTGCAAAGCTGTGGAACGCTAGCCTTAGAGAACAGATTAGTTCCCGGCCCTTTCACCTGCGTAGTGAGGCATGGTCCCAGAGCCGTGTATCCCTTGATGGGGCTCAGAAGGCTTTGGGTCCACGGTGCACTTCCTCGGAAAGAAGTGCCCCCGTCAGAGGCTTGAGCACTCTGAGGCATACTAAAGCTAAAGCCGTCCACTGACTGAGACTTCCTAGAAACTGGTGCACCCCTGCCTCTGGGAATGGGAAAATGTGCACCTTACCTCGTGGATCGAGGTCACCTTTAGTTGGCACTTTAGCTACAGTATGCTCTGGGCTGAGCTCCCAGGAAGGAACCGCAAGCGCCCGGTTTCTTTTGCAGAAGCTCACTGCTCCTCAGAGGCATCTGTGGAGTGAACAGTGTCCTGGGGGCGTGGCGTGCAGGCAGCTTGGAAGCTGCCCCGAAGTTGCTTTCCAAAGGGGGAGAGTCGGGCTTCTCCCACATGCTCCAGGTTCCCACGTGACCCCACAGCGCATTTACCGGCACCCTCTGACTGACTACTGGAGACTTTCGGCCACACGGGGCCTTTCTATGATCACACTTCGTTGCAGGCGGGCTCTTTTGCATGCCGTGCCTAGCATTACCCGCTTAATGACTTAGTCAGGCCTAGGTGACTTTGGATCGTCCAAATGTCTCCCAAGTTGACCGGTTTTTCTGCTCTTTCTGTCAGGCTGGACCTACAGTGTACCTTGCGTCACAATAGAGAGATGACAGGTAAGAGTCGCCAGGGGGCTCTGAAGGCTCAGGGATTCTTTCAGGGCTGTTCAGAGGGCCTCCTCCGAGGGAGAGCCACGTTGAATGTAATACTGGCAAAAACGTTGTCCTGGGGCTGCTTTACAGCGGTAGAAATCAAGCTCTGCAAGCGAGGATCAGTTCATTGCCCTTCCCTCTGCATAGAAAGGGTTGACCCCCACAGCCTGTTCTGCGCTGTGTTGCTCGGAAAACAAACAGGGGACTCGCGGCACACACGCTCTCCCTCAGAAGGGAATTCATACGCGACTCTCTGAGGCCTCCGGAGAGCCGTAGAGGAGTTAAAGCACTCTATCGAGTCAGGGTTCATGGAGATGGCTGCACAGCAAACTGTGCTGATAGGAAACACTCGTGCTTACCTTGAGGCCCGGGGTCACGTTTACTTCGCACTTTAGCTCGGGCAAGCCGTGGGATGAGCTCCTAGCAAGGCACTGGCCACCACCTGGATTCGTAGGAGAAAACTCACTTTCTTCCCTGAGGCATTCCTAGCACTGACTAGAAGACGGGTAAGAGCACTTTCAGTCATCGTGAGGCCGCCACTATCTACCTTTCAAATGGGGGGAGATCCTGCCTTTCGCCAGGCTTCTTCTCAATTACACACCGGATCACCCAGCACATAGACCTCTCTTCTCTGACAAGCCAAAGGAGGCCCTTGCAGCACAATTCGGCCTTCTGCGATGAAACTTTGGGATGCAGTGTGTTCTGCATGTGCTGAATGGCGTAATCCTCTAAATGCCCTCAGGAGGCCTAGGTGACTTTGCATGTTCCAAGTGCCTAGCAAGGCTCAGGGTAAATCTCTACTTTATTTCGGGCTGGACCTAAAGCCTACTTTCTGCCTCACTTAGAGAGACGTCGAGCACGAGTCCCCAAAGTGGATTGGAGCCCCGGTGGTTTCTTTCAGGGCCGCTTAGGTGTCCTCAACGTGGCAGACCCGCATGGAAAGAAAGCCTGCCCAAGAACCGTGCTCCTGGGGCTGTTGCAAAGCTGTGGAACGCTAGCCTTAGAGAACAGATTAGTTCCCGGCCCTTTCACCTGCGTAGTGAGGCATGGTCCCAGAGCCGTGTATCCCTTGATGGGGCTCAGAAGGCTTTGGGTCCACGGTGCACTTCCTCGGAAAGAAGTGCCCCCGTCAGAGGCTTGAGCACTCTGAGGCATACTAAAGCTAAAGCCGTCCACTGACTGAGACTTCCTAGAAACTGGTGCACCCCTGCCTCTGGGAATGGGAAAATGTGCACCTTACCTCGTGGATCGAGGTCACCTTTAGTTGGCACTTTAGCTACAGTATGCTCTGGGCTGAGCTCCCAGGAAGGAACCGCAAGCGCCCGGTTTCTTTTGCAGAAGCTCACTGCTCCTCAGAGGCATCTGTGGAGTGAACAGTGTCCTGGGGGCGTGGCGTGCAGGCAGCTTGGAAGCTGCCCCGAAGTTGCTTTCCAAAGGGGGAGAGTCGGGCTTCTCCCACATGCTCCAGGTTCCCACGTGACCCCACAGCGCATTTACCGGCACCCTCTGACTGACTACTGGAGACTTTCGGCCACACGGGGCCTTTCTATGATCACACTTCGTTGCAGGCGGGCTCTTTTGCATGCCGTGCCTAGCATTACCCGCTTAATGACTTAGTCAGGCCTAGGTGACTTTGGATCGTCCAAATGTCTCCCAAGTTGACCGGTTTTTCTGCTCTTTCTGTCAGGCTGGACCTACAGTGTACCTTGCGTCACAATAGAGAGATGACAGGTAAGAGTCGCCAGGGGGCTCTGAAGGCTCAGGGATTCTTTCAGGGCTGTTCAGAGGGCCTCCTCCGAGGGAGAGCCACGTTGAATGTAATACTGGCAAAAACGTTGTCCTGGGGCTGCTTTACAGCGGTAGAAATCAAGCTCTGCAAGCGAGGATCAGTTCATTGCCCTTCCCTCTGCATAGAAAGGGTTGACCCCCACAGCCTGTTCTGCGCTGTGTTGCTCGGAAAACAAACAGGGGACTCGCGGCACACACGCTCTCCCTCAGAAGGGAATTCATACGCGACTCTCTGAGGCCTCCGGAGAGCCGTAGAGGAGTTAAAGCACTCTATCGAGTCAGGGTTCATGGAGATGGCTGCACAGCAAAGTGTGCTGATAGGAAACACTCGTGCTTACCTTGAGGCCCGGGGTCACGTTTACTTCGCACTTTAGCTCGGGCAAGCCGTGGGATGAGCTCCTAGCAAGGCACTGGCCACCACCTGGATTCGTAGGAGAAAACTCACTTTCTTCCCTGAGGCATTCCTAGCACTGACTAGAAGACGGGTAAGAGCACTTTCAGTCATCGTGAGGCCGCCACTATCTACCTTTCAAATGGGGGGAGATCCTGCCTTTCGCCAGGCTTCTTCTCAATTACACACCGGATCACCCAGCACATAGACCTCTCTTCTCTGACAAGCCAAAGGAGGCCCTTGCAGCACAATTCGGCCTTCTGCGATGAAACTTTGGGATGCAGTGTGTTCTGCATGTGCTGAATGGCGTAATCCTCTAAATGCCCTCAGGAGGCCTAGGTGACTTTGCATGTTCCAAGTGCCTAGCAAGGCTCAGGGTAAATCTCTACTTTATTTCGGGCTGGACCTAAAGCCTACTTTCTGCCTCACTTAGAGAGACGTCGAGCACGAGTCCCCAAAGTGGATTGGAGCCCCGGTGGTTTCTTTCAGGGCCGCTTAGGTGTCCTCAACGTGGCAGACCCGCATGGAAAGAAAGCCTGCCCAAGAACCGTGCTCCTGGGGCTGTTGCAAAGCTGTGGAACGCTAGCCTTAGAGAACAGATTAGTTCCCGGCCCTTTCACCTGCGTAGTGAGGCATGGTCCCAGAGCCGTGTATCCCTTGATGGGGCTCAGAAGGCTTTGGGTCCACGGTGCACTTCCTCGGAAAGAAGTGCCCCCGTCAGAGGCTTGAGCACTCTGAGGCATACTAAAGCTAAAGCCGTCCACTGACTGAGACTTCCTAGAAACTGGTGCACCCCTGCCTCTGGGAATGGGAAAATGTGCACCTTACCTCGTGGATCGAGGTCACCTTTAGTTGGCACTTTAGCTACAGTATGCTCTGGGCTGAGCTCCCAGGAAGGAACCGCAAGCGCCCGGTTTCTTTTGCAGAAGCTCACTGCTCCTCAGAGGCATCTGTGGAGTGAACAGTGTCCTGGGGGCGTGGCGTGCAGGCAGCTTGGAAGCTGCCCCGAAGTTGCTTTCCAAAGGGGGAGAGTCGGGCTTCTCCCACATGCTCCAGGTTCCCACGTGACCCCACAGCGCATTTACCGGCACCCTCTGACTGACTACTGGAGACTTTCGGCCACACGGGGCCTTTCTATGATCACACTTCGTTGCAGGCGGGCTCTTTTGCATGCCGTGCCTAGCATTACCCGCTTAATGACTTAGTCAGGCCTAGGTGACTTTGGATCGTCCAAATGTCTCACAAGTTGACCGGTTTTTCTGTTCTTTCTGTCAGGCTGGACCTACAGTGTACCTTGCGTCACAATAGAGAGATGACAGGTAAGAGTCGCCAGGGGGCTCTGAAGGCTCAGGGATTCTTTCAGGGCTGTTCAGAGGGCCTCCTCCGAGGGAGAGCCACGTTGAATGTAATACTGGCAAAAACGTTGTCCTGGGGCTGCTTTACAGCGGTAGAAATCAAGCTCTGCAAGCGAGGATCAGTTCATTGCCCTTCCCTCTGCATAGAAAGGGTTGACCCCCACAGCCTGTTCTGCGCTGTGTTGCTCGGAAAACAAACAGGGGACTCGCGGCACACACGCTCTCCCTCAGAAGGGAATTCATACGCGACTCTCTGAGGCCTCCGGAGAGCCGTAGAGGAGTTAAAGCACTCTATCGAGTCAGGGTTCATGGAGATGGCTGCACAGCAAAGTGTGCTGATAGGAAACACTCGTGCTTACCTTGAGGCCCGGGGTCACGTTTACTTCGCACTTTAGCTCGGGCAAGCCGTGGGATGAGCTCCTAGCAAGGCACTGGCCACCACCTGGATTCGTAGGAGAAAACTCACTTTCTTCCCTGAGGCATTCCTAGCACTGACTAGAAGACGGGTAAGAGCACTTTCAGTCATCGTGAGGCCGCCACTATCTACCTTTCAAATGGGGGGAGATCCTGCCTTTCGCCAGGCTTCTTCTCAATTACACACCGGATCACCCAGCACATAGACCTCTCTTCTCTGACAAGCCAAAGGAGGCCCTTGCAGCACAATTCGGCCTTCTGCGATGAAACTTTGGGATGCAGTGTGTTCTGCATGTGCTGAATGGCGTAATCCTCTAAATGCCCTCAGGAGGCCTAGGTGACTTTGCATGTTCCAAGTGCCTAGCAAGGCTCAGGGTAAATCTCTACTTTATTTCGGGCTGGACCTAAAGCCTACTTTCTGCCTCACTTAGAGAGACGTCGAGCACGAGTCCCCAAAGTGGATTGGAGCCCCGGTGGTTTCTTTCAGGGCCGCTTAGGTGTCCTCAACGTGGCAGACCCGCATGGAAAGAAAGCCTGCCCAAGAACCGTGCTCCTGGGGCTGTTGCAAAGCTGTGGAACGCTAGCCTTAGAGAACAGATTAGTTCCCGGCCCTTTCACCTGCGTAGTGAGGCATGGTCCCAGAGCCGTGTATCCCTTGATGGGGCTCAGAAGGCTTTGGGTCCACGGTGCACTTCCTCGGAAAGAAGTGCCCCCGTCAGAGGCTTGAGCACTCTGAGGCATACTAAAGCTAAAGCCGTCCACTGACTGAGACTTCCTAGAAACTGGTGCACCCCTGCCTCTGGGAATGGGAAAATGTGCACCTTACCTCGTGGATCGAGGTCACCTTTAGTTGGCACTTTAGCTACAGTATGCTCTGGGCTGAGCTCCCAGGAAGGAACCGCAAGCGCCCGGTTTCTTTTGCAGAAGCTCACTGCTCCTCAGAGGCATCTGTGGAGTGAACAGTGTCCTGGGGGCGTGGCGTGCAGGCAGCTTGGAAGCTGCCCCGAAGTTGCTTTCCAAAGGGGGAGAGTCGGGCTTCTCCCACATGCTCCAGGTTCCCACGTGACCCCACAGCGCATTTACCGGCACCCTCTGACTGACTACTGGAGACTTTCGGCCACACGGGGCCTTTCTATGATCACACTTCGTTGCAGGCGGGCTCTTTTGCATGCCGTGCCTAGCATTACCCGCTTAATGACTTAGTCAGGCCTAGGTGACTTTGGATCGTCCAAATGTCTCACAAGTTGACCGGTTTTTCTGTTCTTTCTGTCAGGCTGGACCTACAGTGTACCTTGCGTCACAATAGAGAGATGACAGGTAAGAGTCGCCAGGGGGCTCTGAAGGCTCAGGGATTCTTTCAGGGCTGTTCAGAGGGCCTCCTCCGAGGGAGAGCCACGTTGAATGTAATACTGGCAAAAACGTTGTCCTGGGGCTGCTTTACAGCGGTAGAAATCAAGCTCTGCAAGCGAGGATCAGTTCATTGCCCTTCCCTCTGCATAGAAAGGGTTGACCCCCACAGCCTGTTCTGCGCTGTGTTGCTCGGAAAACAAACAGGGGACTCGCGGCACACACGCTCTCCCTCAGAAGGGAATTCATACGCGACTCTCTGAGGCCTCCGGAGAGCCGTAGAGGAGTTAAAGCACTCTATCGAGTCAGGGTTCATGGAGATGGCTGCACAGCAAACTGTGCTGATAGGAAACACTCGTGCTTACCTTGAGGCCCGGGGTCACGTTTACTTCGCACTTTAGCTAGGGCAAGCCGTGGGATGAGCTCCTAGCAAGGCACTGGCCACCACCTGGATTCGTAGGAGAAAACTCACTTTCTTCCCTGAGGCATTCCTAGCACTGACTAGAAGACGGGTAAGAGCACTTTCAGTCATCTTGAGGCCGCCACTATCTACCTTTCAAACGGGGGGAGATCCTGCCTTTCGCCAGGCTTCTTCTCAATTACACACCGGATCACCCAGCACATAGACCTCTCTTCTCTGACAAGCCAAAGGAGGCCCTTGCAGCACAATTCGGCCTTCTGCGATGAAACTTTGGGATGCAGTGTGTTCTGCATGTGCTGAATGGCGTAATCCTCTAAATGCCCTCAGGAGGCCTAGGTGACTTTGCATGTTCCAAGTGCCTAGCAAGGCTCAGGGTAAATCTCTACTTTATTTCGGGCTGGACCTAAAGCCTACTTTCTGCCTCACTTAGAGAGACGTCGAGCACGAGTCCCCAAAGTGGATTGGAGCCCCGGTGGTTTCTTTCAGGGCCGCTTAGGTGTCCTCAACGTGGCAGACCCGCATGGAAAGAAAGCCTGCCCAACAACCGTGCTCCTGGGGCTGTTGCAAAGCTGTGGAACGCTAGCCTTAGAGAACAGATTAGTTCCCGGCCCTTTCACCTGCGTAGTGAGGCATGGTCCCAGAGCCGTGTATCCCTTGATGGGGCTCAGAAGGCTTTGGGTCCACGGTGCACTTCCTCGGAAAGAAGTGCCCCCGTCAGAGGCTTGAGCACTCTGAGGCATACTAAAGCTAAAGCCGTCCACTGACTGAGACTTCCTAGAAACTGGTGCACCCCTGCCTCTGGGAATGGGAAAATGTGCACCTTACCTCGTGGATCGAGGTCACCTTTAGTTGGCACTTTAGCTACAGTATGCTCTGGGCTGAGCTCCCAGGAAGGAACCGCAAGCGCCCGGTTTCTTTTGCAGAAGCTCACTGCTCCTCAGAGGCATCTGTGGAGTGAACAGTGTCCTGGGGGCGTGGCGTGCAGGCAGCTTGGAAGCTGCCCCGAAGTTGCTTTCCAAAGGGGGAGAGTCGGGCTTCTCCCACATGCTCCAGGTTCCCACGTGACCCCACAGCGCATTTACCGGCACCCTCTGACTGACTACTGGAGACTTTCGGCCACACGGGGCCTTTCTATGATCACACTTCGTTGCAGGCGGGCTCTTTTGCATGCCGTGCCTAGCATTACCCGCTTAATGACTTAGTCAGGCCTAGGTGACTTTGGATCGTCCAAATGTCTCACAAGTTGACCGGTTTTTCTGTTCTTTCTGTCAGGCTGGACCTACAGTGTACCTTGCGTCACAATAGAGAGATGACAGGTAAGAGTCGCCAGGGGGCTCTGAAGGCTCAGGGATTCTTTCAGGGCTGTTCAGAGGGCCTCCTCCGAGGGAGAGCCACGTTGAATGTAATACTGGCAAAAACGTTGTCCTGGGGCTGCTTTACAGCGGTAGAAATCAGGCTCTGCAAGCGAGGATCAGTTCATTGCCCTTCCCTCTGCATAGAAAGGGTTGACCCCCACAGCCTGTTCTGCGCTGTGTTGCTCGGAAAACAAACAGGGGACTCGCGGCACACACGCTCTCCCTCAGAAGGGAATTCATACGCGACTCTCTGAGGCCTCCGGAGAGCCGTAGAGGAGTTAAAGCACTCTATCGAGTCAGGGTTCATGGAGATGGCTGCACAGCAAACTGTGCTGATAGGAAACACTCGTGCTTACCTTGAGGCCCGGGGTCACGTTTACTTCGCACTTTAGCTCGGGCAAGCCGTGGGATGAGCTCCTAGCAAGGCACTGGCCACCACCTGGATTCGTAGGAGAAAACTCACTTTCTTCCCTGAGGCATTCCTAGCACTGACTAGAAGACGGGTAAGAGCACTTTCAGTCATCTTGAGGCCGCCACTATCTACCTTTCAAACGGGGGGAGATCCTGCCTTTCGCCAGGCTTCTTCTCAATTACACACCGGATCACCCAGCACATAGACCTCTCTTCTCTGACAAGCCAAAGGAGGCCCTTGCAGCACAATTCGGCCTTCTGCGATGAAACTTTGGGATGCAGTGTGTTCTGCATGTGCTGAATGGCGTAATCCTCTAAATGCCCTCAGGAGGCCTAGGTGACTTTGCATGTTCCAAGTGCCTAGCAAGGCTCAGGGTAAATCTCTACTTTATTTCGGGCTGGACCTAAAGCCTACTTTCTGCCTCACTTAGAGAGACGTCGAGCACGAGTCCCCAAAGTGGATTGGAGCCCCGGTGGTTTCTTTCAGGGCCGCTTAGGTGTCCTCAACGTGGCAGACCCGCATGGAAAGAAAGCCTGCCCAAGAACCGTGCTCCTGGGGCTGTTGCAAAGCTGTGGAACGCTAGCCTTAGAGAACAGATTAGTTCCCGGCCCTTTCACCTGCGTAGTGAGGCATGGTCCCAGAGCCGTGTATCCCTTGATGGGGCTCAGAAGGCTTTGGGTCCACGGTGCACTTCCTCGGAAAGAAGTGCCCCCGTCAGAGGCTTGAGCACTCTGAGGCATACTAAAGCTAAAGCCGTCCACTGACTGAGACTTCCTAGAAACTGGTGCACCCCTGCCTCTGGGAATGGGAAAATGTGCACCTTACCTCGTGGATCGAGGTTACCTTTAGTTGGCACTTTAGCTACAGTATGCTCTGGGCTGAGCTCCCAGGAAGGAACCGCAAGCGCCCGGTTTCTTTTGCAGAAGCTCACTGCTCCTCAGAGGCATCTGTGGAGTGAACAGTGTCCTGGGGGCGTGGCGTGCAGGCAGCTTGGAAGCTGCCCCGAAGTTGCTTTCCAAAGGGGGAGAGTCGGGCTTCTCCCACATGCTCCAGGTTCCCACGTGACCCCACAGCGCATTTACCGGCACCCTCTGACTGACTACTGGAGACTTTCGGCCACACGGGGCCTTTCTATGATCACACTTCGTTGCAGGCGGGCTCTTTTGCATGCCGTGCCTAGCATTACCCGCTTAATGACTTAGTCAGGCCTAGGTGACTTTGGATCGTCCAAATGTCTCACAAGTTGACCGGTTTTTCTGTTCTTTCTGTCAGGCTGGACCTACAGTGTACCTTGCGTCACAATAGAGAGATGACAGGTAAGAGTCGCCAGGGGGCTCTGAAGGCTCAGGGATTCTTTCAGGGCTGTTCAGAGGGCCTCCTCCGAGGGAGAGCCACGTTGAATGTAATACTGGCAAAAACGTTGTCCTGGGGCTGCTTTACAGCGGTAGAAATCAGGCTCTGCAAGCGAGGATCAGTTCATTGCCCTTCCCTCTGCATAGAAAGGGTTGACCCCCACAGCCTGTTCTGCGCTGTGTTGCTCGGAAAACAAACAGGGGACTCGCGGCACACACGCTCTCCCTCAGAAGGGAATTCATACGCGACTCTCTGAGGCCTCCGGAGAGCCGTAGAGGAGTTAAAGCACTCTATCGAGTCAGGGTTCATGGAGATGGCTGCACAGCAAACTGTGCTGATAGGAAACACTCGTGCTTACCTTGAGGCCCGGGGTCACGTTTACTTCGCACTTTAGCTCGGGCAAGCCGTGGGATGAGCTCCTAGCAAGGCACTGGCCACCACCTGGATTCGTAGGAGAAAACTCACTTTCTTCCCTGAGGCATTCCTAGCACTGACTAGAAGACGGGTAAGAGCACTTTCAGTCATCTTGAGGCCGCCACTATCTACCTTTCAAACGGGGGGAGATCCTGCCTTTCGCCAGGCTTCTTCTCAATTACACACCGGATCACCCAGCACATAGACCTCTCTTCTCTGACAAGCCAAAGGAGGCCCTTGCAGCACAATTCGGCCTTCTGCGATGAAACTTTGGGATGCAGTGTGTTCTGCATGTGCTGAATGGCGTAATCCTCTAAATGCCCTCAGGAGGCCTAGGTGACTTTGCATGTTCCAAGTGCCTAGCAAGGCTCAGGGTAAATCTCTACTTTATTTCGGGCTGGACCTAAAGCCTACTTTCTGCCTCACTTAGAGAGACGTCGAGCACGAGTCCCCAAAGTGGATTGGAGCCCCGGTGGTTTCTTTCAGGGCCGCTTAGGTGTCCTCAACGTGGCAGACCCGCATGGAAAGAAAGCCTGCCCAACAACCGTGCTCCTGGGGCTGTTGCAAAGCTGTGGAACGCTAGCCTTAGAGAACAGATTAGTTCCCGGCCCTTTCACCTGCGTAGTGAGGCATGGTCCCAGAGCCGTGTATCCCTTGATGGGGCTCAGAAGGCTTTGGGTCCACGGTGCACTTCCTCGGAAAGAAGTGCCCCCGTCAGAGGCTTGAGCACTCTGAGGCATACTAAAGCTAAAGCCGTCCACTGACTGAGACTTCCTAGAAACTGGTGCACCCCTGCCTCTGGGAATGGGAAAATGTGCACCTTACCTCGTGGATCGAGGTCACCTTTAGTTGGCACTTTAGCTACAGTATGCTCTGGGCTGAGCTCCCAGGAAGGAACCGCAAGCGCCCGGTTTCTTTTGCAGAAGCTCACTGCTCCTCAGAGGCATCTGTGGAGTGAACAGTGTCCTGGGGGCGTGGCGTGCAGGCAGCTTGGAAGCTGCCCCGAAGTTGCTTTCCAAAGGGGGAGAGTCGGGCTTCTCCCACATGCTCCAGTTTCCCACGTGACCCCACAGCGCATTTACCGGCACCCTCTGACTGACTACTGGAGACTTTCGGCCACACGGGGCCTTTCTATGATCACACTTCGTTGCAGGCGGGCTCTTTTGCATGCCGTGCCTAGCATTACCCGCTTAATGACTTAGTCAGGCCTAGGTGACTTTGGATCGTCCAAATGTCTCACAAGTTGACCGGTTTTTCTGCTCTTTCTGTCAGGCTGGACCTACAGTGTACCTTGCGTCACAATAGAGAGATGACAGGTAAGAGCCGCCAGGGGGCTCTGAAGGCTCAGGGATTCTTTCAGGGCTGTTCAGAGGGCCTCCTCCGAGGGAGAGCCACGTTGAATGTAATACTGGCAAAAACGTTGTCCTGGGGCTGCTTTACAGCGGTAGAAATCAGGCTCTGCAAGCGAGGATCAGTTCATTGCCCTTCCCTCTGCATAGAAAGGGTTGACCCCCACAGCCTGTTCTGCGCTGTGTTGCTCGGAAAACAAACAGGGGACTCGCGGCACACACGCTCTCCCTCAGAAGGGAATTCATACGCGACTCTCTGAGGCCTCCGGAGAGCCGTAGAGGAGTTAAAGCACTCTATCGAGTCAGGGTTCATGGAGATGGCTGCACAGCAAACTGTGCTGATAGGAAACACTCGTGCTTACCTTGAGGCCCGGGGTCACGTTTACTTCGCACTTTAGCTCGGGCAAGCCGTGGGATGAGCTCCTAGCAAGGCACTGGCCACCACCTGGATTCGTAGGAGAAAACTCACTTTCTTCCCTGAGGCATTCCTAGCACTGACTAGAAGACGGGTAAGAGCACTTTCAGTCATCTTGAGGCCGCCACTATCTACCTTTCAAACGGGGGGAGATCCTGCCTTTCGCCAGGCTTCTTCTCAATTACACACCGGATCACCCAGCACATAGACCTCTCTTCTCTGACAAGCCAAAGGAGGCCCTTGCAGCACAATTCGGCCTTCTGCGATGAAACTTTGGGATGCAGTGTGTTCTGCATGTGCTGAATGGCGTAATCCTCTAAATGCCCTCAGGAGGCCTAGGTGACTTTGCATGTTCCAAGTGCCTAGCAAGGCTCAGGGTAAATCTCTACTTTATTTCGGGCTGGACCTAAAGCCTACTTTCTGCCTCACTTAGAGAGACGTCGAGCACGAGTCCCCAAAGTGGATTGGAGCCCCGGTGGTTTCTTTCAGGGCCGCTTAGGTGTCCTCAACGTGGCAGACCCGCATGGAAAGAAAGCCTGCCCAAGAACCGTGCTCCTGGGGCTGTTGCAAAGCTGTGGAACGCTAGCCTTAGAGAACAGATTAGTTCCCGGCCCTTTCACCTGCGTAGTGAGGCATGGTCCCAGAGCCGTGTATCCCTTGATGGGGCTCAGAAGGCTTTGGGTCCACGGTGCACTTCCTCGGAAAGAAGTGCCCCCGTCAGAGGCTTGAGCACTCTGAGGCATACTAAAGCTAAAGCCGTCCACTGACTGAGACTTCCTAGAAACTGGTGCACCCCTGCCTCTGGGAATGGGAAAATGTGCACCTTACCTCGTGGATCGAGGTCACCTTTAGTTGGCACTTTAGCTACAGTATGCTCTGGGCTGAGCTCCCAGGAAGGAACCGCAAGCGCCCGGTTTCTTTTGCAGAAGCTCACTGCTCCTCAGAGGCATCTGTGGAGTGAACAGTGTCCTGGGGGCGTGGCGTGCAGGCAGCTTGGAAGCTGCCCCGAAGTTGCTTTCCAAAGGGGGAGAGTCGGGCTTCTCCCACATGCTCCAGTTTCCCACGTGACCCCACAGCGCATTTACCGGCACCCTCTGACTGACTACTGGAGACTTTCGGCCACACGGGGCCTTTCTATGATCACACTTCGTTGCAGGCGGGCTCTTTTGCATGCCGTGCCTAGCATTACCCGCTTAATGACTTAGTCAGGCCTAGGTGACTTTGGATCGTCCAAATGTCTCACAAGTTGACCGGTTTTTCTGCTCTTTCTGTCAGGCTGGACCTACAGTGTACCTTGCGTCACAATAGAGAGATGACAGGTAAGAGCCGCCAGGGGGCTCTGAAGGCTCAGGGATTCTTTCAGGGCTGTTCAGAGGGCCTCCTCCGAGGGAGAGCCACGTTGAATGTAATACTGGCAAAAACGTTGTCCTGGGGCTGCTTTACAGCGGTAGAAATCAGGCTCTGCAAGCGAGGATCAGTTCATTGCCCTTCCCTCTGCATAGAAAGGGTTGACCCCCACAGCCTGTTCTGCGCTGTGTTGCTCGGAAAACAAACAGGGGACTCGCGGCACACACGCTCTCCCTCAGAAGGGAATTCATACGCGACTCTCTGAGGCCTCCGGAGAGCCGTAGAGGAGTTAAAGCACTCTATCGAGTCAGGGTTCATGGAGATGGCTGCACAGCAAAGTGTGCTGATAGGAAACACTCGTGCTTACCTTGAGGCCCGGGGTCACGTTTACTTCGCACTTTAGCTCGGGCAAGCCGTGGGATGAGCTCCTAGCAAGGCACTGGCCACCACCTGGATTCGTAGGAGAAAACTCACTTTCTTCCCTGAGGCATTCCTAGCACTGACTAGAAGACGGGTAAGAGCACTTTCAGTCATCTTGAGGCCGCCACTATCTACCTTTCAAACGGGGGGAGATCCTGCCTTTCGCCAGGCTTCTTCTCAATTACACACCGGATCACCCAGCACATAGACCTCTCTTCTCTGACAAGCCAAAGGAGGCCCTTGCAGCACAATTCGGCCTTCTGCGATGAAACTTTGGGATGCAGTGTGTTCTGCATGTGCTGAATGGCGTAATCCTCTAAATGCCCTCAGGAGGCCTAGGTGACTTTGCATGTTCCAAGTGCCTAGCAAGGCTCAGGGTAAATCTCTACTTTATTTCGGGCTGGACTTAAAGCCTACTTTCTGCCTCACTTAGAGAGACGTCGAGCACGAGTCCCCAAAGTGGATTGGAGCCCCGGTGGTTTCTTTCAGGGCCGCTTAGGTGTCCTCAACGTGGCAGACCCGCATGGAAAGAAAGCCTGCCCAAGAACCGTGCTCCTGGGGCTGTTGCAAAGCTGTGGAACGCTAGCCTTAGAGAACAGATTAGTTCCCGGCCCTTTCACCTGCGTAGTGAGGCATGGTCCCAGAGCCGTGTATCCCTTGATGGGGCTCAGAAGGCTTTGGGTCCACGGTGCACTTCCTCGGAAAGAAGTGCCCCCGTCAGAGGCTTGAGCACTCTGAGGCATACTAAAGCTAAAGCCGTCCACTGACTGAGACTTCCTAGAAACTGGTGCACCCCTGCCTCTGGGAATGGGAAAATGTGCACCTTACCTCGTGGATCGAGGTCACCTTTAGTTGGCACTTTAGCTACAGTATGCTCTGGGCTGAGCTCCCAGGAAGGAACCGCAAGCGCCCGGTTTCTTTTGCAGAAGCTCACTGCTCCTCAGAGGCATCTGTGGAGTGAACAGTGTCCTGGGGGCGTGGCGTGCAGGCAGCTTGGAAGCTGCCCCGAAGTTGCTTTCCAAAGGGGGAGAGTCGGGCTTCTCCCACATGCTCCAGTTTCCCACGTGACCCCACAGCGCATTTACCGGCACCCTCTGACTGACTACTGGAGACTTTCGGCCACACGGGGCCTTTCTATGATCACACTTCGTTGCAGGCGGGCTCTTTTGCATGCCGTGCCTAGCATTACCCGCTTAATGACTTAGTCAGGCCTAGGTGACTTTGGATCGTCCAAATGTCTCCCAAGTTGACCGGTTTTTCTGCTCTTTCTGTCAGGCTGGACCTACAGTGTACCTTGCGTCACAATAGAGAGATGACAGGTAAGAGTCGCCAGGGGGCTCTGAAGGCTCAGGGATTCTTTCAGGGCTGTTCAGAGGGCCTCCTCCGAGGGAGAGCCACGTTGAATGTAATACTGGCAAAAACGTTGTCCTGGGGCTGCTTTACAGCGGTAGAAATCAGGCTCTGCAAGCGAGGATCAGTTCATTGCCCTTCCCTCTGCATAGAAAGGGTTGACCCCCACAGCCTGTTCTGCGCTGTGTTGCTCGGAAAACAAACAGGGGACTCGCGGCACACACGCTCTCCCTCAGAAGGGAATTCATACGCGACTCTCTGAGGCCTCCGGAGAGCCGTAGAGGAGTTAAAGCACTCTATCGAGTCAGGGTTCATGGAGATGGCTGCACAGCAAAGTGTGCTGATAGGAAACACTCGTGCTTACCTTGAGGCCCGGGGTCACGTTTACTTCGCACTTTAGCTCGGGCAAGCCGTGGGATGAGCTCCTAGCAAGGCACTGGCCACCACCTGGATTCGTAGGAGAAAACTCACTTTCTTCCCTGAGGCATTCCTAGCACTGACTAGAAGACGGGTAAGAGCACTTTCAGTCATCTTGAGGCCGCCACTATCTACCTTTCAAACGGGGGGAAATCCTGCCTTTCGCCAGGCTTCTTCTCAATTACACACCGGATCACCCAGCACATAGACCTCTCTTCGCTGACAAGCCAAAGGAGGCCCTTGCAGCACAATTCGGCCTTCTGCGATGAAACTTTGGGATGCAGTGAGTTCTGCATGTGCTGAATGGCGTAATCCTCTAAATGCCCTCAGGAGGCCTAGGTGACTTTGCATGTTCCAAGTGCCTAGCAAGGCTCAGGGTAAATCTCTACTTTATTTCGGGCTGGACCTAAAGTCTACTTTCTGCCTCACTTAGAGAGACGTCGAGCACGAGTCCCCAAAGTGGATTGGAGCCCCGGTGGTTTCTTTCAGGGCCGCTTAGGTGTCCTCAACGTGGCAGACCCGCATGGAAAGAAAGCCTGCCCAAGAACCGTGCTCCTGGGGCTGTTGCAAAGCTGTGGAACGCTAGCCTTAGAGAACAGATTAGTTCCCGGCCCTTTCACCTGCGTAGTGAGGCATGGTCCCAGAGCCGTGTATCCCTTGATGGGGCTCAGAAGGCTTTGGGTCCACGGTGCACTTCCTCGGAAAGAAGTGCCCCCGTCAGAGGCTTGAGCACTCTGAGGCATACTAAAGCTAAAGCCGTCCACTGACTGAGACTTCCTAGAAACTGGTGCACCCCTGCCTCTGGGAATGGGAAAATGTGCACCTTACCTCGTGGATCGAGGTCACCTTTAGTTGGCACTTTAGCTACAGTATGCTCTGGGCTGAGCTCCCAGGAAGGAACCGCAAGCGCCCGGTTTCTTTTGCAGAAGCTCACTGCTCCTCAGAGGCATCTGTGGAGTGAACAGTGTCCTGGGGGCGTGGCGTGCAGGCAGCTTGGAAGCTGCCCCGAAGTTGCTTTCCAAAGGGGGAGAGTCGGGCTTCTCCCACATGCTCCAGTTTCCCACGTGACCCCACAGCGCATTTACCGGCACCCTCTGACTGACTACTGGAGACTTTCGGCCACACGGGGCCTTTCTATGATCACACTTCGTTGCAGGCGGGCTCTTTTGCATGCCGTGCCTAGCATTACCCGCTTAATGACTTAGTCAGGCCTAGGTGACTTTGGATCGTCCAAATGTCTCCCAAGTTGACCGGTTTTTCTGCTCTTTCTGTCAGGCTGGACCTACAGTGTACCTTGCGTCACAATAGAGAGATGACAGGTAAGAGTCGCCAGGGGGCTCTGAAGGCTCAGGGATTCTTTCAGGGCTGTTCAGAGGGCCTCCTCCGAGGGAGAGCCACGTTGAATGTAATACTGGCAAAAACGTTGTCCTGGGGCTGCTTTACAGCGGTAGAAATCAGGCTCTGCAAGCGAGGATCAGTTCATTGCCCTTCCCTCTGCATAGAAAGGGTTGACCCCCACAGCCTGTTCTGCGCTGTGTTGCTCGGAAAACAAACAGGGGACTCGCGGCACACACGCTCTCCCTCAGAAGGGAATTCATACGCGACTCTCTGAGGCCTCCGGAGAGCCGTAGAGGAGTTAAAGCACTCTATCGAGTCAGGGTTCATGGAGATGGCTGCACAGCAAAGTGTGCTGATAGGAAACACTCGTGCTTACCTTGAGGCCCGGGGTCACGTTTACTTCGCACTTTAGCTCGGGCAAGCCGTGGGATGAGCTCCTAGCAAGGCACTGGCCACCACCTGGATTCGTAGGAGAAAACTCACTTTCTTCCCTGAGGCATTCCTAGCACTGACTAGAAGACGGGTAAGAGCACTTTCAGTCATCTTGAGGCCGCCACTATCTACCTTTCAAACGGGGGGAGATCCTGCCTTTCGCCAGGCTTCTTCTCAATTACACACCGGATCACCCAGCACATAGACCTCTCTTCGCTGACAAGCCAAAGGAGGCCCTTGCAGCACAATTCGGCCTTCTGCGATGAAACTTTGGGATGCAGTGAGTTCTGCATGTGCTGAATGGCGTAATCCTCTAAATGCCCTCAGGAGGCCTAGGTGACTTTGCATGTTCCAAGTGCCTAGCAAGGCTCAGGGTAAATCTCTACTTTATTTCGGGCTGGACCTAAAGCCTACTTTCTGCCTCACTTAGAGAGACGTCGAGCACGAGTCCCCAAAGTGGATTGGAGCCCCGGTGGTTTCTTTCAGGGCCGCTTAGGTGTCCTCAACGTGGCAGACCCGCATGGAAAGAAAGCCTGCCCAAGAACCGTGCTCCTGGGGCTGTTGCAAAGCTGTGGAACGCTAGCCTTAGAGAACAGATTAGTTCCCGGCCCTTTCACCTGCGTAGTGAGGCATGGTCCCAGAGCCGTGTATCCCTTGATGGGGCTCAGAAGGCTTTGGGTCCACGGTGCACTTCCTCGGAAAGAAGTGCCCCCGTCAGAGGCTTGAGCACTCTGAGGCATACTAAAGCTAAAGCCGTCCACTGACTGAGACTTCCTAGAAACTGGTGCACCCCTGCCTCTGGGAATGGGAAAATGTGCACCTTACCTCGTGGATCGAGGTCACCTTTAGTTGGCACTTTAGCTACAGTATGCTCTGGGCTGAGCTCCCAGGAAGGAACCGCAAGCGCCCGGTTTCTTTTGCAGAAGCTCACTGCTCCTCAGAGGCATCTGTGGAGTGAACAGTGTCCTGGGGGCGTGGCGTGCAGGCAGCTTGGAAGCTGCCCCGAAGTTGCTTTCCAAAGGGGGAGAGTCGGGCTTCTCCCACATGCTCCAGTTTCCCACGTGACCCCACAGCGCATTTACCGGCACCCTCTGACTGACTACTGGAGACTTTCGGCCACACGGGGCCTTTCTATGATCACACTTCGTTGCAGGCGGGCTCTTTTGCATGCCGTGCCTAGCATTACCCGCTTAATGACTTAGTCAGGCCTAGGTGACTTTGGATCGTCCAAATGTCTCCCAAGTTGACCGGTTTTTCTGCTCTTTCTGTCAGGCTGGACCTACAGTGTACCTTGCGTCACAATAGAGAGATGACAGGTAAGAGCCGCCAGGGGGCTCTGAAGGCTCAGGGATTCTTTCAGGGCTGTTCAGAGGGCCTCCTCCGAGGGAGAGCCACGTTGAATGTAATACTGGCAAAAACGTTGTCCTGGGGCTGCTTTACAGCGGTAGAAATCAGGCTCTGCAAGCGAGGATCAGTTCATTGCCCTTCCCTCTGCATAGAAAGGGTTGACCCCCACAGCCTGTTCTGCGCTGTGTTGCTCGGAAAACAAACAGGGGACTCGCGGCACACACGCTCTCCCTCAGAAGGGAATTCATACGCGACTCTCTGAGGCCTCCGGAGAGCCGTAGAGGAGTTAAAGCACTCTATCGAGTCAGGGTTCATGGAGATGGCTGCACAGCAAAGTGTGCTGATAGGAAACACTCGTGCTTACCTTGAGGCCCGGGGTCACGTTTACTTCGCACTTTAGCTCGGGCAAGCCGTGGGATGAGCTCCTAGCAAGGCACTGGCCACCACCTGGATTCGTAGGAGAAAACTCACTTTCTTCCCTGAGGCATTCCTAGCACTGACTAGAAGACGGGTAAGAGCACTTTCAGTCATCTTGAGGCCGCCACTATCTACCTTTCAAACGGGGGGAGATCCTGCCTTTCGCCAGGCTTCTTCTCAATTACACACCGGATCACCCAGCACATAGACCTCTCTTCTCTGACAAGCCAAAGGAGGCCCTTGCAGCACAATTCGGCCTTCTGCGATGAAACTTTGGGATGCAGTGAGTTCTGCATGTGCTGAATGGCGTAATCCTCTAAATGCCCTCAGGAGGCCTAGGTGACTTTGCATGTTCCAAGTGCCTAGCAAGGCTCAGGGTAAATCTCTACTTTATTTCGGGCTGGACCTAAAGTCTACTTTCTGCCTCACTTAGAGAGACGTCGAGCACGAGTCCCCAAAGTGGATTGGAGCCCCGGTGGTTTCTTTCAGGGCCGCTTAGGTGTCCTCAACGTGGCAGACCCGCATGGAAAGAAAGCCTGCCCAAGAACCGTGCTCCTGGGGCTGTTGCAAAGCTGTGGAACGCTAGCCTTAGAGAACAGATTAGTTCCCGGCCCTTTCACCTGCGTAGTGAGGCATGGTCCCAGAGCCGTGTATCCCTTGATGGGGCTCAGAAGGCTTTGGGTCCACGGTGCACTTCCTCGGAAAGAAGTGCCCCCGTCAGAGGCTTGAGCACTCTGAGGCATACTAAAGCTAAAGCCGTCCACTGACTGAGACTTCCTAGAAACTGGTGCACCCCTGCCTCTGGGAATGGGAAAATGTGCACCTTACCTCGTGGATCGAGGTCACCTTTAGTTGGCACTTTAGCTACAGTATGCTCTGGGCTGAGCTCCCAGGAAGGAACCGCAAGCGCCCGGTTTCTTTTGCAGAAGCTCACTGCTCCTCAGAGGCATCTGTGGAGTGAACAGTGTCCTGGGGGCGTGGCGTGCAGGCAGCTTGGAAGCTGCCCCGAAGTTGCTTTCCAAAGGGGGAGAGTCGGGCTTCTCCCACATGCTCCAGTTTCCCACGTGACCCCACAGCGCATTTACCGGCACCCTCTGACTGACTACTGGAGACTTTCGGCCACACGGGGCCTTTCTATGATCACACTTCGTTGCAGGCGGGCTCTTTTGCATGCCGTGCCTAGCATTACCCGCTTAATGACTTAGTCAGGCCTAGGTGACTTTGGATCGTCCAAATGTCTCCCAAGTTGACCGGTTTTTCTGCTCTTTCTGTCAGGCTGGACCTACAGTGTACCTTGCGTCACAATAGAGAGATGACAGGTAAGAGTCGCCAGGGGGCTCTGAAGGCTCAGGGATTCTTTCAGGGCTGTTCAGAGGGCCTCCTCCGAGGGAGAGCCACGTTGAATGTAATACTGGCAAAAACGTTGTCCTGGGGCTGCTTTACAGCGGTAGAAATCAGGCTCTGCAAGCGAGGATCAGTTCATTGCCCTTCCCTCTGCATAGAAAGGGTTGACCCCCACAGCCTGTTCTGCGCTGTGTTGCTCGGAAAACAAACAGGGGACTCGCGGCACACACGCTCTCCCTCAGAAGGGAATTCATACGCGACTCTCTGAGGCCTCCGGAGAGCCGTAGAGGAGTTAAAGCACTCTATCGAGTCAGGGTTCATGGAGATGGCTGCACAGCAAAGTGTGCTGATAGGAAACACTCGTGCTTACCTTGAGGCCCGGGGTCACGTTTACTTCGCACTTTAGCTCGGGCAAGCCGTGGGATGAGCTCCTAGCAAGGCACTGGCCACCACCTGGATTCGTAGGAGAAAACTCACTTTCTTCCCTGAGGCATTCCTAGCACTGACTAGAAGACGGGTAAGAGCACTTTCAGTCATCTTGAGGCCGCCACTATCTACCTTTCAAACGGGGGGAAATCCTGCCTTTCGCCAGGCTTCTTCTCAATTACACACCGGATCACCCAGCACATAGACCTCTCTTCGCTGACAAGCCAAAGGAGGCCCTTGCAGCACAATTCGGCCTTCTGCGATGAAACTTTGGGATGCAGTGAGTTCTGCATGTGCTGAATGGCGTAATCCTCTAAATGCCCTCAGGAGGCCTAGGTGACTTTGCATGTTCCAAGTGCCTAGCAAGGCTCAGGGTAAATCTCTACTTTATTTCGGGCTGGACCTAAAGTCTACTTTCTGCCTCACTTAGAGAGACGTCGAGCACGAGTCCCCAAAGTGGATTGGAGCCCCGGTGGTTTCTTTCAGGGCCGCTTAGGTGTCCTCAACGTGGCAGACCCGCATGGAAAGAAAGCCTGCCCAAGAACCGTGCTCCTGGGGCTGTTGCAAAGCTGTGGAACGCTAGCCTTAGAGAACAGATTAGTTCCCGGCCCTTTCACCTGCGTAGTGAGGCATGGTCCCAGAGCCGTGTATCCCTTGATGGGGCTCAGAAGGCTTTGGGTCCACGGTGCACTTCCTCGGAAAGAAGTGCCCCCGTCAGAGGCTTGAGCACTCTGAGGCATACTAAAGCTAAAGCCGTCCACTGACTGAGACTTCCTAGAAACTGGTGCACCCCTGCCTCTGGGAATGGGAAAATGTGCACCTTACCTCGTGGATCGAGGTCACCTTTAGTTGGCACTTTAGCTACAGTATGCTCTGGGCTGAGCTCCCAGGAAGGAACCGCAAGCGCCCGGTTTCTTTTGCAGAAGCTCACTGCTCCTCAGAGGCATCTGTGGAGTGAACAGTGTCCTGGGGGCGTGGCGTGCAGGCAGCTTGGAAGCTGCCCCGAAGTTGCTTTCCAAAGGGGGAGAGTCGGGCTTCTCCCACATGCTCCAGTTTCCCACGTGACCCCACAGCGCATTTACCGGCACCCTCTGACTGACTACTGGAGACTTTCGGCCACACGGGGCCTTTCTATGATCACACTTCGTTGCAGGCGGGCTCTTTTGCATGCCGTGCCTAGCATTACCCGCTTAATGACTTAGTCAGGCCTAGGTGACTTTGGATCGTCCAAATGTCTCCCAAGTTGACCGGTTTTTCTGCTCTTTCTGTCAGGCTGGACCTACAGTGTACCTTGCGTCACAATAGAGAGATGACAGGTAAGAGTCGCCAGGGGGCTCTGAAGGCTCAGGGATTCTTTCAGGGCTGTTCAGAGGGCCTCCTCCGAGGGAGAGCCACGTTGAATGTAATACTGGCAAAAACGTTGTCCTGGGGCTGCTTTACAGCGGTAGAAATCAGGCTCTGCAAGCGAGGATCAGTTCATTGCCCTTCCCTCTGCATAGAAAGGGTTGACCCCCACAGCCTGTTCTGCGCTGTGTTGCTCGGAAAACAAACAGGGGACTCGCGGCACACACGCTCTCCCTCAGAAGGGAATTCATACGCGACTCTCTGAGGCCTCCGGAGAGCCGTAGAGGAGTTAAAGCACTCTATCGAGTCAGGGTTCATGGAGATGGCTGCACAGCAAAGTGTGCTGATAGGAAACACTCGTGCTTACCTTGAGGCCCGGGGTCACGTTTACTTCGCACTTTAGCTCGGGCAAGCCGTGGGATGAGCTCCTAGCAAGGCACTGGCCACCACCTGGATTCGTAGGAGAAAACTCACTTTCTTCCCTGAGGCATTCCTAGCACTGACTAGAAGACGGGTAAGAGCACTTTCAGTCATCTTGAGGCCGCCACTATCTACCTTTCAAACGGGGGGAGATCCTGCCTTTCGCCAGGCTTCTTCTCAATTACACACCGGATCACCCAGCACATAGACCTCTCTTCGCTGACAAGCCAAAGGAGGCCCTTGCAGCACAATTCGGCCTTCTGCGATGAAACTTTGGGATGCAGTGAGTTCTGCATGTGCTGAATGGCGTAATCCTCTAAATGCCCTCAGGAGGCCTAGGTGACTTTGCATGTTCCAAGTGCCTAGCAAGGCTCAGGGTAAATCTCTACTTTATTTCGGGCTGGACCTAAAGTCTACTTTCTGCCTCACTTAGAGAGACGTCGAGCACGAGTCCCCAAAGTGGATTGGAGCCCCGGTGGTTTCTTTCAGGGCCGCTTAGGTGTCCTCAACGTGGCAGACCCGCATGGAAAGAAAGCCTGCCCAAGAACCGTGCTCCTGGGGCTGTTGCAAAGCTGTGGAACGCTAGCCTTAGAGAACAGATTAGTTCCCGGCCCTTTCACCTGCGTAGTGAGGCATGGTCCCAGAGCCGTGTATCCCTTGATGGGGCTCAGAAGGCTTTGGGTCCACGGTGCACTTCCTCGGAAAGAAGTGCCCCCGTCAGAGGCTTGAGCACTCTGAGGCATACTAAAGCTAAAGCCGTCCACTGACTGAGACTTCCTAGAAACTGGTGCACCCCTGCCTCTGGGAATGGGAAAATGTGCACCTTACCTCGTGGATCGAGGTCACCTTTAGTTGGCACTTTAGCTACAGTATGCTCTGGGCTGAGCTCCCAGGAAGGAACCGCAAGCGCCCGGTTTCTTTTGCAGAAGCTCACTGCTCCTCAGAGGCATCTGTGGAGTGAACAGTGTCCTGGGGGCGTGGCGTGCAGGCAGCTTGGAAGCTGCCCCGAAGTTGCTTTCCAAAGGGGGAGAGTCGGGCTTCTCCCACATGCTCCAGTTTCCCACGTGACCCCACAGCGCATTTACCGGCACCCTCTGACTGACTACTGGAGACTTTCGGCCACACGGGGCCTTTCTATGATCACACTTCGTTGCAGGCGGGCTCTTTTGCATGCCGTGCCTAGCATTACCCGCTTAATGACTTAGTCAGGCCTAGGTGACTTTGGATCGTCCAAATGTCTCCCAAGTTGACCGGTTTTTCTGCTCTTTCTGTCAGGCTGGACCTACAGTGTACCTTGCGTCACAATAGAGAGATGACAGGTAAGAGTCGCCAGGGGGCTCTGAAGGCTCAGGGATTCTTTCAGGGCTGTTCAGAGGGCCTCCTCCGAGGGAGAGCCACGTTGAATGTAATACTGGCAAAAACGTTGTCCTGGGGCTGCTTTACAGCGGTAGAAATCAAGCTCTGCAAGCGAGGATCAGTTCATTGCCCTTCCCTCTGCATAGAAAGGGTTGACCCCCACAGCCTGTTCTGCGCTGTGTTGCTCGGAAAACAAACAGGGGACTCGCGGCACACACGCTCTCCCTCAGAAGGGAATTCATACGCGACTCTCTGAGGCCTCCGGAGAGCCGTAGAGGAGTTAAAGCACTCTATCGAGTCAGGGTTCATGGAGATGGCTGCACAGCAAAGTGTGCTGATAGGAAACACTCGTGCTTACCTTGAGGCCCGGGGTCACGTTTACTTCGCACTTTAGCTCGGGCAAGCCGTGGGATGAGCTCCTAGCAAGGCACTGGCCACCACCTGGATTCGTAGGAGAAAACTCACTTTCTTCCCTGAGGCATTCCTAGCACTGACTAGAAGACGGGTAAGAGCACTTTCAGTCATCTTGAGGCCGCCACTATCTACCTTTCAAACGGGGGGAGATCCTGCCTTTCGCCAGGCTTCTTCTCAATTACACACCGGATCACCCAGCACATAGACCTCTCTTCTCTGACAAGCCAAAGGAGGCCCTTGCAGCACAATTCGGCCTTCTGCGATGAAACTTTGGGATGCAGTGAGTTCTGCATGTGCTGAATGGCGTAATCCTCTAAATGCCCTCAGGAGGCCTAGGTGACTTTGCATGTTCCAAGTGCCTAGCAAGGCTCAGGGTAAATCTCTACTTTATTTCGGGCTGGACCTAAAGTCTACTTTCTGCCTCACTTAGAGAGACGTCGAGCACGAGTCCCCAAAGTGGATTGGAGCCCCGGTGGTTTCTTTCAGGGCCGCTTAGGTGTCCTCAACGTGGCAGACCCGCATGGAAAGAAAGCCTGCCCAAGAACCGTGCTCCTGGGGCTGTTGCAAAGCTGTGGAACGCTAGCCTTAGAGAACAGATTAGTTCCCGGCCCTTTCACCTGCGTAGTGAGGCATGGTCCCAGAGCCGTGTATCCCTTGATGGGGCTCAGAAGGCTTTGGGTCCACGGTGCACTTCCTCGGAAAGAAGTGCCCCCGTCAGAGGCTTGAGCACTCTGAGGCATACTAAAGCTAAAGCCGTCCACTGACTGAGACTTCCTAGAAACTGGTGCACCCCTGCCTCTGGGAATGGGAAAATGTGCACCTTACCTCGTGGATCGAGGTCACCTTTAGTTGGCACTTTAGCTACAGTATGCTCTGGGCTGAGCTCCCAGGAAGGAACCGCAAGCGCCCGGTTTCTTTTGCAGAAGCTCACTGCTCCTCAGAGGCATCTGTGGAGTGAACAGTGTCCTGGGGGCGTGGCGTGCAGGCAGCTTGGAAGCTGCCCCGAAGTTGCTTTCCAAAGGGGGAGAGTCGGGCTTCTCCCACATGCTCCAGTTTCCCACGTGACCCCACAGCGCATTTACCGGCACCCTCTGACTGACTACTGGAGACTTTCGGCCACACGGGGCCTTTCTATGATCACACTTCGTTGCAGGCGGGCTCTTTTGCATGCCGTGCCTAGCATTACCCGCTTAATGACTTAGTCAGGCCTAGGTGACTTTGGATCGTCCAAATGTCTCCCAAGTTGACCGGTTTTTCTGCTCTTTCTGTCAGGCTGGACCTACAGTGTACCTTGCGTCACAATAGAGAGATGACAGGTAAGAGTCGCCAGGGGGCTCTGAAGGCTCAGGGATTCTTTCAGGGCTGTTCAGAGGGCCTCCTCCGAGGGAGAGCCACGTTGAATGTAATACTGGCAAAAACGTTGTCCTGGGGCTGCTTTACAGCGGTAGAAATCAGGCTCTGCAAGCGAGGATCAGTTCATTGCCCTTCCCTCTGCATAGAAAGGGTTGACCCCCACAGCCTGTTCTGCGCTGTGTTGCTCGGAAAACAAACAGGGGACTCGCGGCACACACGCTCTCCCTCAGAAGGGAATTCATACGCGACTCTCTGAGGCCTCCGGAGAGCCGTAGAGGAGTTAAAGCACTCTATCGAGTCAGGGTTCATGGAGATGGCTGCACAGCAAAGTGTGCTGATAGGAAACACTCGTGCTTACCTTGAGGCCCGGGGTCACGTTTACTTCGCACTTTAGCTCGGGCAAGCCGTGGGATGAGCTCCTAGCAAGGCACTGGCCACCACCTGGATTCGTAGGAGAAAACTCACTTTCTTCCCTGAGGCATTCCTAGCACTGACTAGAAGACGGGTAAGAGCACTTTCAGTCATCTTGAGGCCGCCACTATCTACCTTTCAAACGGGGGGAGATCCTGCCTTTCGCCAGGCTTCTTCTCAATTACACACCGGATCACCCAGCACATAGACCTCTCTTCTCTGACAAGCCAAAGGAGGCCCTTGCAGCACAATTCGGCCTTCTGCGATGAAACTTTGGGATGCAGTGTGTTCTGCATGTGCTGAATGGCGTAATCCTCTAAATGCCCTCAGGAGGCCTAGGTGACTTTGCATGTTCCAAGTGCCTAGCAAGGCTCAGGGTAAATCTCTACTTTATTTCGGGCTGGACCTAAAGTCTACTTTCTGCCTCACTTAGAGAGACGTCGAGCACGAGTCCCCAAAGTGGATTGGAGCCCCGGTGGTTTCTTTCAGGGCCGCTTAGGTGTCCTCAACGTGGCAGACCCGCATGGAAAGAAAGCCTGCCCAAGAACCGTGCTCCTGGGGCTGTTGCAAAGCTGTGGAACGCTAGCCTTAGAGAACAGATTAGTTCCCGGCCCTTTCACCTGCGTAGTGAGGCATGGTCCCAGAGCCGTGTATCCCTTGATGGGGCTCAGAAGGCTTTGGGTCCACGGTGCACTTCCTCGGAAAGAAGTGCCCCCGTCAGAGGCTTGAGCACTCTGAGGCATACTAAAGCTAAAGCCGTCCACTGACTGAGACTTCCTAGAAACTGGTGCACCCCTGCCTCTGGGAATGGGAAAATGTGCACCTTACCTCGTGGATCGAGGTCACCTTTAGTTGGCACTTTAGCTACAGTATGCTCTGGGCTGAGCTCCCAGGAAGGAACCGCAAGCGCCCGGTTTCTTTTGCAGAAGCTCACTGCTCCTCAGAGGCATCTGTGGAGTGAACAGTGTCCTGGGGGCGTGGCGTGCAGGCAGCTTGGAAGCTGCCCCGAAGTTGCTTTCCAAAGGGGGAGAGTCGGGCTTCTCCCACATGCTCCAGTTTCCCACGTGACCCCACAGCGCATTTACCGGCACCCTCTGACTGACTACTGGAGACTTTCGGCCACACGGGGCCTTTCTATGATCACACTTCGTTGCAGGCGGGCTCTTTTGCATGCCGTGCCTAGCATTACCCGCTTAATGACTTAGTCAGGCCTAGGTGACTTTGGATCGTCCAAATGTCTCCCAAGTTGACCGGTTTTTCTGCTCTTTCTGTCAGGCTGGACCTACAGTGTACCTTGCGTCACAATAGAGAGATGACAGGTAAGAGCCGCCAGGGGGCTCTGAAGGCTCAGGGATTCTTTCAGGGCTGTTCAGAGGGCCTCCTCCGAGGGAGAGCCACGTTGAATGTAATACTGGCCAAAACGTTGTCCTGGGGCTGCTTTACAGCGGTAGAAATCAGGCTCTGCAAGCGAGGATCAGTTCATTGCCCTTCCCTCTGCATAGAAAGGGTTGACCCCCACAGCCTGTTCTGCGCTGTGTTGCTCGGAAAACAAACAGGGGACTCGCGGCACACACGCTCTCCCTCAGAAGGGAATTCATACGCGACTCTCTGAGGCCTCCGGAGAGCCGTAGAGGAGTTAAAGCACTCTATCGAGTCAGGGTTCATGGAGATGGCTGCACAGCAAAGTGTGCTGATAGGACACACTCGTGCTTGCCTTGAGGCCCGGGGTCACGTTTACTTCGCACTTTAGCTCGGGCAAGCCGTGGGATGAGCTCCTAGCAAGGCACTGGCCACCACCTGGATTCGTAGGAGAAAACTCACTTTCTTCCCTGAGGCATTCCTAGCACTGACTAGAAGACGGGTAAGAGCACTTTCAGTCATCTTGAGGCCGCCACTATCTACCTTTCAAACGGGGGGAAATCCTGCCTTTCGCCAGGCTTCTTCTCAATTACACACCGGATCACCCAGCACATAGACCTCTCTTCGCTGACAAGCCAAAGGAGGCCCTTGCAGCACAATTCGGCCTTCTGCGATGAAACTTTGGGATGCAGTGAGTTCTGCATGTGCTGAATGGCGTAATCCTCTAAATGCCCTCAGGAGGCCTAGGTGACTTTGCATGTTCCAAGTGCCTAGCAAGGCTCAGGGTAAATCTCTACTTTATTTCGGGCTGGACCTAAAGTCTACTTTCTGCCTCACTTAGAGAGACGTCGAGCACGAGTCCCCAAAGTGGATTGGAGCCCCGGTGGTTTCTTTCAGGGCCGCTTAGGTGTCCTCAACGTGGCAGACCCGCATGGAAAGAAAGCCTGCCCAAGAACCGTGCTCCTGGGGCTGTTGCAAAGCTGTGGAACGCTAGCCTTAGAGAACAGATTAGTTCCCGGCCCTTTCACCTGCGTAGTGAGGCATGGTCCCAGAGCCGTGTATCCCTTGATGGGGCTCAGAAGGCTTTGGGTCCACGGTGCACTTCCTCGGAAAGAAGTGCCCCCGTCAGAGGCTTGAGCACTCTGAGGCATACTAAAGCTAAAGCCGTCCACTGACTGAGACTTCCTAGAAACTGGTGCACCCCTGCCTCTGGGAATGGGAAAATGTGCACCTTACCTCGTGGATCGAGGTCACCTTTAGTTGGCACTTTAGCTACAGTATGCTCTGGGCTGAGCTCCCAGGAAGGAACCGCAAGCGCCCGGTTTCTTTTGCAGAAGCTCACTGCTCCTCAGAGGCATCTGTGGAGTGAACAGTGTCCTGGGGGCGTGGCGTGCAGGCAGCTTGGAAGCTGCCCCGAAGTTGCTTTCCAAAGGGGGAGAGTCGGGCTTCTCCCACATGCTCCAGTTTCCCACGTGACCCCACAGCGCATTTACCGGCACCCTCTGACTGACTACTGGAGACTTTCGGCCACACGGGGCCTTTCTATGATCACACTTCGTTGCAGGCGGGCTCTTTTGCATGCCGTGCCTAGCATTACCCGCTTAATGACTTAGTCAGGCCTAGGTGACTTTGGATCGTCCAAATGTCTCCCAAGTTGACCGGTTTTTCTGCTCTTTCTGTCAGGCTGGACCTACAGTGTACCTTGCGTCACAATAGAGAGATGACAGGTAAGAGCCGCCAGGGGGCTCTGAAGGCTCAGGGATTCTTTCAGGGCTGTTCAGAGGGCCTCCTCCGAGGGAGAGCCACGTTGAATGTAATACTGGCCAAAACGTTGTCCTGGGGCTGCTTTACAGCGGTAGAAATCAGGCTCTGCAAGCGAGGATCAGTTCATTGCCCTTCCCTCTGCATAGAAAGGGTTGACCCCCACAGCCTGTTCTGCGCTGTGTTGCTCGGAAAACAAACAGGGGACTCGCGGCACACACGCTCTCCCTCAGAAGGGAATTCATACGCGACTCTCTGAGGCCTCCGGAGAGCCGTAGAGGAGTTAAAGCACTCTATCGAGTCAGGGTTCATGGAGATGGCTGCACAGCAAAGTGTGCTGATAGGACACACTCGTGCTTGCCTTGAGGCCCGGGGTCACGTTTACTTCGCACTTTAGCTCGGGCAAGCCGTGGGATGAGCTCCTAGCAAGGCACTGGCCACCACCTGGATTCGTAGGAGAAAACTCACTTTCTTCCCTGAGGCATTCCTAGCACTGACTAGAAGACGGGTAAGAGCACTTTCAGTCATCTTGAGGCCGCCACTATCTACCTTTCAAACGGGGGGAAATCCTGCCTTTCGCCAGGCTTCTTCTCAATTACACACCGGATCACCCAGCACATAGACCTCTCTTCGCTGACAAGCCAAAGGAGGCCCTTGCAGCACAATTCGGCCTTCTGCGATGAAACTTTGGGATGCAGTGAGTTCTGCATGTGCTGAATGGCGTAATCCTCTAAATGCCCTCAGGAGGCCTAGGTGACTTTGCATGTTCCAAGTGCCTAGCAAGGCTCAGGGTAAATCTCTACTTTATTTCGGGCTGGACCTAAAGTCTACTTTCTGCCTCACTTAGAGAGACGTCGAGCACGAGTCCCCAAAGTGGATTGGAGCCCCGGTGGTTTCTTTCAGGGCCGCTTAGGTGTCCTCAACGTGGCAGACCCGCATGGAAAGAAAGCCTGCCCAAGAACCGTGCTCCTGGGGCTGTTGCAAAGCTGTGGAACGCTAGCCTTAGAGAACAGATTAGTTCCCGGCCCTTTCACCTGCGTAGTGAGGCATGGTCCCAGAGCCGTGTATCCCTTGATGGGGCTCAGAAGGCTTTGGGTCCACGGTGCACTTCCTCGGAAAGAAGTGCCCCCGTCAGAGGCTTGAGCACTCTGAGGCATACTAAAGCTAAAGCCGTCCACTGACTGAGACTTCCTAGAAACTGGTGCACCCCTGCCTCTGGGAATGGGAAAATGTGCACCTTACCTCGTGGATCGAGGTCACCTTTAGTTGGCACTTTAGCTACAGTATGCTCTGGGCTGAGCTCCCAGGAAGGAACCGCAAGCGCCCGGTTTCTTTTGCAGAAGCTCACTGCTCCTCAGAGGCATCTGTGGAGTGAACAGTGTCCTGGGGGCGTGGCGTGCAGGCAGCTTGGAAGCTGCCCCGAAGTTGCTTTCCAAAGGGGGAGAGTCGGGCTTCTCCCACATGCTCCAGTTTCCCACGTGACCCCACAGCGCATTTACCGGCACCCTCTGACTGACTACTGGAGACTTTCGGCCACACGGGGCCTTTCTATGATCACACTTCGTTGCAGGCGGGCTCTTTTGCATGCCGTGCCTAGCATTACCCGCTTAATGACTTAGTCAGGCCTAGGTGACTTTGGATCGTCCAAATGTCTCCCAAGTTGACCGGTTTTTCTGCTCTTTCTGTCAGGCTGGACCTACAGTGTACCTTGCGTCACAATAGAGAGATGACAGGTAAGAGCCGCCAGGGGGCTCTGAAGGCTCAGGGATTCTTTCAGGGCTGTTCAGAGGGCCTCCTCCGAGGGAGAGCCACGTTGAATGTAATACTGGCCAAAACGTTGTCCTGGGGCTGCTTTACAGCGGTAGAAATCAGGCTCTGCAAGCGAGGATCAGTTCATTGCCCTTCCCTCTGCATAGAAAGGGTTGACCCCCACAGCCTGTTCTGCGCTGTGTTGCTCGGAAAACAAACAGGGGACTCGCGGCACACACGCTCTCCCTCAGAAGGGAATTCATACGCGACTCTCTGAGGCCTCCGGAGAGCCGTAGAGGAGTTAAAGCACTCTATCGAGTCAGGGTTCATGGAGATGGCTGCACAGCAAAGTGTGCTGATAGGAAACACTCGTGCTTACCTTGAGGCCCGGGGTCACGTTTACTTCGCACTTTAGCTCGGGCAAGCCGTGGGATGAGCTCCTAGCAAGGCACTGGCCACCACCTGGATTCGTAGGAGAAAACTCACTTTCTTCCCTGAGGCATTCCTAGCACTGACTAGAAGACGGGTAAGAGCACTTTCAGTCATCTTGAGGCCGCCACTATCTACCTTTCAAACGGGGGGAGATCCTGCCTTTCGCCAGGCTTCTTCTCAATTACACACCGGATCACCCAGCACATAGACCTCTCTTCGCTGACAAGCCAAAGGAGGCCCTTGCAGCACAATTCGGCCTTCTGCGATGAAACTTTGGGATGCAGTGAGTTCTGCATGTGCTGAATGGCGTAATCCTCTAAATGCCCTCAGGAGGCCTAGGTGACTTTGCATGTTCCAAGTGCCTAGCAAGGCTCAGGGTAAATCTCTACTTTATTTCGGGCTGGACCTAAAGTCTACTTTCTGCCTCACTTAGAGAGACGTCGAGCACGAGTCCCCAAAGTGGATTGGAGCCCCGGTGGTTTCTTTCAGGGCCGCTTAGGTGTCCTCAACGTGGCAGACCCGCATGGAAAGAAAGCCTGCCCAAGAACCGTGCTCCTGGGGCTGTTGCAAAGCTGTGGAACGCTAGCCTTAGAGAACAGATTAGTTCCCGGCCCTTTCACCTGCGTAGTGAGGCATGGTCCCAGAGCCGTGTATCCCTTGATGGGGCTCAGAAGGCTTTGGGTCCACGGTGCACTTCCTCGGAAAGAAGTGCCCCCGTCAGAGGCTTGAGCACTCTGAGGCATACTAAAGCTAAAGCCGTCCACTGACTGAGACTTCCTAGAAACTGGTGCACCCCTGCCTCTGGGAATGGGAAAATGTGCACCTTACCTCGTGGATCGAGGTCACCTTTAGTTGGCACTTTAGCTACAGTATGCTCTGGGCTGAGCTCCCAGGAAGGAACCGCAAGCGCCCGGTTTCTTTTGCAGAAGCTCACTGCTCCTCAGAGGCATCTGTGGAGTGAACAGTGTCCTGGGGGCGTGGCGTGCAGGCAGCTTGGAAGCTGCCCCGAAGTTGCTTTCCAAAGGGGGAGAGTCGGGCTTCTCCCACATGCTCCAGTTTCCCACGTGACCCCACAGCGCATTTACCGGCACCCTCTGACTGACTACTGGAGACTTTCGGCCACACGGGGCCTTTCTATGATCACACTTCGTTGCAGGCGGGCTCTTTTGCATGCCGTGCCTAGCATTACCCGCTTAATGACTTAGTCAGGCCTAGGTGACTTTGGATCGTCCAAATGTCTCCCAAGTTGACCGGTTTTTCTGCTCTTTCTGTCAGGCTGGACCTACAGTGTACCTTGCGTCACAATAGAGAGATGACAGGTAAGAGCCGCCAGGGGGCTCTGAAGGCTCAGGGATTCTTTCAGGGCTGTTCAGAGGGCCTCCTCCGAGGGAGAGCCACGTTGAATGTAATACTGGCAAAAACGTTGTCCTGGGGCTGCTTTACAGCGGTAGAAATCAGGCTCTGCAAGCGAGGATCAGTTCATTGCCCTTCCCTCTGCATAGAAAGGGTTGACCCCCACAGCCTGTTCTGCGCTGTGTTGCTCGGAAAACAAACAGGGGACTCGCGGCACACACGCTCTCCCTCAGAAGGGAATTCATACGCGACTCTCTGAGGCCTCCGGAGAGCCGTAGAGGAGTTAAAGCACTCTATCGAGTCAGGGTTCATGGAGATGGCTGCACAGCAAACTGTGCTGATAGGAAACACTCGTGCTTACCTTGAGGCCCGGGGTCACGTTTACTTCGCACTTTAGCTCGGGCAAGCCGTGGGATGAGCTCCTAGCAAGGCACTGGCCACCACCTGGATTCGTAGGAGAAAACTCACTTTCTTCCCTGAGGCATTCCTAGCACTGACTAGAAGACGGGTAAGAGCACTTTCAGTCATCTTGAGGCCGCCACTATCTACCTTTCAAACGGGGGGAGATCCTGCCTTTCGCCAGGCTTCTTCTCAATTACACACCGGATCACCCAGCACATAGACCTCTCTTCGCTGACAAGCCAAAGGAGGCCCTTGCAGCACAATTCGGCCTTCTGCGATGAAACTTTGGGATGCAGTGTGTTCTGCATGTGCTGAATGGCGTAATCCTCTAAATGCCCTCAGGAGGCCTAGGTGACTTTGCATGTTCCAAGTGCCTAGCAAGGCTCAGGGTAAATCTCTACTTTATTTCGGGCTGGACCTAAAGCCTACTTTCTGCCTCACTTAGAGAGACGTCGAGCACGAGTCCCCAAAGTGGATTGGAGCCCCGGTGGTTTCTTTCAGGGCCGCTTAGGTGTCCTCAACGTGGCAGACCCGCATGGAAAGAAAGCCTGCCCAAGAACCGTGCTCCTGGGGCTGTTGCAAAGCTGTGGAACGCTAGCCTTAGAGAACAGATTAGTTCCCGGCCCTTTCACCTGCGTAGTGAGGCATGGTCCCAGAGCCGTGTATCCCTTGATGGGGCTCAGAAGGCTTTGGGTCCACGGTGCACTTCCTCGGAAAGAAGTGCCCCCGTCAGAGGCTTGAGCACTCTGAGGCATACTAAAGCTAAAGCCGTCCACTGACTGAGACTTCCTAGAAACTGGTGCACCCCTGCCTCTGGGAATGGGAAAATGTGCACCTTACCTCGTGGATCGAGGTCACCTTTAGTTGGCACTTTAGCTACAGTATGCTCTGGGCTGAGCTCCCAGGAAGGAACCGCAAGCGCCCGGTTTCTTTTGCAGAAGCTCACTGCTCCTCAGAGGCATCTGTGGAGTGAACAGTGTCCTGGGGGCGTGGCGTGCAGGCAGCTTGGAAGCTGCCCCGAAGTTGCTTTCCAAAGGGGGAGAGTCGGGCTTCTCCCACATGCTCCAGTTTCCCACGTGACCCCACAGCGCATTTACCGGCACCCTCTGACTGACTACTGGAGACTTTCGGCCACACGGGGCCTTTCTATGATCACACTTCGTTGCAGGCGGGCTCTTTTGCATGCCGTGCCTAGCATTACCCGCTTAATGACTTAGTCAGGCCTAGGTGACTTTGGATCGTCCAAATGTCTCCCAAGTTGACCGGTTTTTCTGCTCTTTCTGTCAGGCTGGACCTACAGTGTACCTTGCGTCACAATAGAGAGATGACAGGTAAGAGCCGCCAGGGGGCTCTGAAGGCTCAGGGATTCTTTCAGGGCTGTTCAGAGGGCCTCCTCCGAGGGAGAGCCACGTTGAATGTAATACTGGCCAAAACGTTGTCCTGGGGCTGCTTTACAGCGGTAGAAATCAGGCTCTGCAAGCGAGGATCAGTTCATTGCCCTTCCCTCTGCATAGAAAGGGTTGACCCCCACAGCCTGTTCTGCGCTGTGTTGCTCGGAAAACAAACAGGGGACTCGCGGCACACACGCTCTCCCTCAGAAGGGAATTCATACGCGACTCTCTGAGGCCTCCGGAGAGCCGTAGAGGAGTTAAAGCACTCTATCGAGTCAGGGTTCATGGAGATGGCTGCACAGCAAAGTGTGCTGATAGGAAACACTCGTGCTTACCTTGAGGCCCGGGGTCACGTTTACTTCGCACTTTAGCTCGGGCAAGCCGTGGGATGAGCTCCTAGCAAGGCACTGGCCACCACCTGGATTCGTAGGAGAAAACTCACTTTCTTCCCTGAGGCATTCCTAGCACTGACTAGAAGACGGGTAAGAGCACTTTCAGTCATCTTGAGGCCGCCACTATCTACCTTTCAAACGGGGGGAAATCCTGCCTTTCGCCAGGCTTCTTCTCAATTACACACCGGATCACCCAGCACATAGACCTCTCTTCGCTGACAAGCCAAAGGAGGCCCTTGCAGCACAATTCGGCCTTCTGCGATGAAACTTTGGGATGCAGTGAGTTCTGCATGTGCTGAATGGCGTAATCCTCTAAATGCCCTCAGGAGGCCTAGGTGACTTTGCATGTTCCAAGTGCCTAGCAAGGCTCAGGGTAAATCTCTACTTTATTTCGGGCTGGACCTAAAGTCTACTTTCTGCCTCACTTAGAGAGACGTCGAGCACGAGTCCCCAAAGTGGATTGGAGCCCCGGTGGTTTCTTTCAGGGCCGCTTAGGTGTCCTCAACGTGGCAGACCCGCATGGAAAGAAAGCCTGCCCAAGAACCGTGCTCCTGGGGCTGTTGCAAAGCTGTGGAACGCTAGCCTTAGAGAACAGATTAGTTCCCGGCCCTTTCACCTGCGTAGTGAGGCATGGTCCCAGAGCCGTGTATCCCTTGATGGGGCTCAGAAGGCTTTGGGTCCACGGTGCACTTCCTCGGAAAGAAGTGCCCCCGTCAGAGGCTTGAGCACTCTGAGGCATACTAAAGCTAAAGCCGTCCACTGACTGAGACTTCCTAGAAACTGGTGCACCCCTGCCTCTGGGAATGGGAAAATGTGCACCTTACCTCGTGGATCGAGGTCACCTTTAGTTGGCACTTTAGCTACAGTATGCTCTGGGCTGAGCTCCCAGGAAGGAACCGCAAGCGCCCGGTTTCTTTTGCAGAAGCTCACTGCTCCTCAGAGGCATCTGTGGAGTGAACAGTGTCCTGGGGGCGTGGCGTGCAGGCAGCTTGGAAGCTGCCCCGAAGTTGCTTTCCAAAGGGGGAGAGTCGGGCTTCTCCCACATGCTCCAGTTTCCCACGTGACCCCACAGCGCATTTACCGGCACCCTCTGACTGACTACTGGAGACTTTCGGCCACACGGGGCCTTTCTATGATCACACTTCGTTGCAGGCGGGCTCTTTTGCATGCCGTGCCTAGCATTACCCGCTTAATGACTTAGTCAGGCCTAGGTGACTTTGGATCGTCCAAATGTCTCCCAAGTTGACCGGTTTTTCTGCTCTTTCTGTCAGGCTGGACCTACAGTGTACCTTGCGTCACAATAGAGAGATGACAGGTAAGAGCCGCCAGGGGGCTCTGAAGGCTCAGGGATTCTTTCAGGGCTGTTCAGAGGGCCTCCTCCGAGGGAGAGCCACGTTGAATGTAATACTGGCCAAAACGTTGTCCTGGGGCTGCTTTACAGCGGTAGAAATCAGGCTCTGCAAGCGAGGATCAGTTCATTGCCCTTCCCTCTGCATAGAAAGGGTTGACCCCCACAGCCTGTTCTGCGCTGTGTTGCTCGGAAAACAAACAGGGGACTCGCGGCACACACGCTCTCCCTCAGAAGGGAATTCATACGCGACTCTCTGAGGCCTCCGGAGAGCCGTAGAGGAGTTAAAGCACTCTATCGAGTCAGGGTTCATGGAGATGGCTGCACAGCAAAGTGTGCTGATAGGAAACACTCGTGCTTACCTTGAGGCCCGGGGTCACGTTTACTTCGCACTTTAGCTCGGGCAAGCCGTGGGATGAGCTCCTAGCAAGGCACTGGCCACCACCTGGATTCGTAGGAGAAAACTCACTTTCTTCCCTGAGGCATTCCTAGCACTGACTAGAAGACGGGTAAGAGCACTTTCAGTCATCTTGAGGCCGCCACTATCTACCTTTCAAACGGGGGGAAATCCTGCCTTTCGCCAGGCTTCTTCTCAATTACACACCGGATCACCCAGCACATAGACCTCTCTTCGCTGACAAGCCAAAGGAGGCCCTTGCAGCACAATTCGGCCTTCTGCGATGAAACTTTGGGATGCAGTGAGTTCTGCATGTGCTGAATGGCGTAATCCTCTAAATGCCCTCAGGAGGCCTAGGTGACTTTGCATGTTCCAAGTGCCTAGCAAGGCTCAGGGTAAATCTCTACTTTATTTCGGGCTGGACCTAAAGTCTACTTTCTGCCTCACTTAGAGAGACGTCGAGCACGAGTCCCCAAAGTGGATTGGAGCCCCGGTGGTTTCTTTCAGGGCCGCTTAGGTGTCCTCAACGTGGCAGACCCGCATGGAAAGAAAGCCTGCCCAAGAACCGTGCTCCTGGGGCTGTTGCAAAGCTGTGGAACGCTAGCCTTAGAGAACAGATTAGTTCCCGGCCCTTTCACCTGCGTAGTGAGGCATGGTCCCAGAGCCGTGTATCCCTTGATGGGGCTCAGAAGGCTTTGGGTCCACGGTGCACTTCCTCGGAAAGAAGTGCCCCCGTCAGAGGCTTGAGCACTCTGAGGCATACTAAAGCTAAAGCCGTCCACTGACTGAGACTTCCTAGAAACTGGTGCACCCCTGCCTCTGGGAATGGGAAAATGTGCACCTTACCTCGTGGATCGAGGTCACCTTTAGTTGGCACTTTAGCTACAGTATGCTCTGGGCTGAGCTCCCAGGAAGGAACCGCAAGCGCCCGGTTTCTTTTGCAGAAGCTCACTGCTCCTCAGAGGCATCTGTGGAGTGAACAGTGTCCTGGGGGCGTGGCGTGCAGGCAGCTTGGAAGCTGCCCCGAAGTTGCTTTCCAAAGGGGGAGAGTCGGGCTTCTCCCACATGCTCCAGTTTCCCACGTGACCCCACAGCGCATTTACCGGCACCCTCTGACTGACTACTGGAGACTTTCGGCCACACGGGGCCTTTCTATGATCACACTTCGTTGCAGGCGGGCTCTTTTGCATGCCGTGCCTAGCATTACCCGCTTAATGACTTAGTCAGGCCTAGGTGACTTTGGATCGTCCAAATGTCTCCCAAGTTGACCGGTTTTTCTGCTCTTTCTGTCAGGCTGGACCTACAGTGTACCTTGCGTCACAATAGAGAGATGACAGGTAAGAGCCGCCAGGGGGCTCTGAAGGCTCAGGGATTCTTTCAGGGCTGTTCAGAGGGCCTCCTCCGAGGGAGAGCCACGTTGAATGTAATACTGGCCAAAACGTTGTCCTGGGGCTGCTTTACAGCGGTAGAAATCAGGCTCTGCAAGCGAGGATCAGTTCATTGCCCTTCCCTCTGCATAGAAAGGGTTGACCCCCACAGCCTGTTCTGCGCTGTGTTGCTCGGAAAACAAACAGGGGACTCGCGGCACACACGCTCTCCCTCAGAAGGGAATTCATACGCGACTCTCTGAGGCCTCCGGAGAGCCGTAGAGGAGTTAAAGCACTCTATCGAGTCAGGGTTCATGGAGATGGCTGCACAGCAAAGTGTGCTGATAGGAAACACTCGTGCTTACCTTGAGGCCCGGGGTCACGTTTACTTCGCACTTTAGCTCGGGCAAGCCGTGGGATGAGCTCCTAGCAAGGCACTGGCCACCACCTGGATTCGTAGGAGAAAACTCACTTTCTTCCCTGAGGCATTCCTAGCACTGACTAGAAGACGGGTAAGAGCACTTTCAGTCATCTTGAGGCCGCCACTATCTACCTTTCAAACGGGGGGAAATCCTGCCTTTCGCCAGGCTTCTTCTCAATTACACACCGGATCACCCAGCACATAGACCTCTCTTCGCTGACAAGCCAAAGGAGGCCCTTGCAGCACAATTCGGCCTTCTGCGATGAAACTTTGGGATGCAGTGAGTTCTGCATGTGCTGAATGGCGTAATCCTCTAAATGCCCTCAGGAGGCCTAGGTGACTTTGCATGTTCCAAGTGCCTAGCAAGGCTCAGGGTAAATCTCTACTTTATTTCGGGCTGGACCTAAAGTCTACTTTCTGCCTCACTTAGAGAGACGTCGAGCACGAGTCCCCAAAGTGGATTGGAGCCCCGGTGGTTTCTTTCAGGGCCGCTTAGGTGTCCTCAACGTGGCAGACCCGCATGGAAAGAAAGCCTGCCCAAGAACCGTGCTCCTGGGGCTGTTGCAAAGCTGTGGAACGCTAGCCTTAGAGAACAGATTAGTTCCCGGCCCTTTCACCTGCGTAGTGAGGCATGGTCCCAGAGCCGTGTATCCCTTGATGGGGCTCAGAAGGCTTTGGGTCCACGGTGCACTTCCTCGGAAAGAAGTGCCCCCGTCAGAGGCTTGAGCACTCTGAGGCATACTAAAGCTAAAGCCGTCCACTGACTGAGACTTCCTAGAAACTGGTGCACCCCTGCCTCTGGGAATGGGAAAATGTGCACCTTACCTCGTGGATCGAGGTCACCTTTAGTTGGCACTTTAGCTACAGTATGCTCTGGGCTGAGCTCCCAGGAAGGAACCGCAAGCGCCCGGTTTCTTTTGCAGAAGCTCACTGCTCCTCAGAGGCATCTGTGGAGTGAACAGTGTCCTGGGGGCGTGGCGTGCAGGCAGCTTGGAAGCTGCCCCGAAGTTGCTTTCCAAAGGGGGAGAGTCGGGCTTCTCCCACATGCTCCAGTTTCCCACGTGACCCCACAGCGCATTTACCGGCACCCTCTGACTGACTACTGGAGACTTTCGGCCACACGGGGCCTTTCTATGATCACACTTCGTTGCAGGCGGGCTCTTTTGCATGCCGTGCCTAGCATTACCCGCTTAATGACTTAGTCAGGCCTAGGTGACTTTGGATCGTCCAAATGTCTCCCAAGTTGACCGGTTTTTCTGCTCTTTCTGTCAGGCTGGACCTACAGTGTACCTTGCGTCACAATAGAGAGATGACAGGTAAGAGCCGCCAGGGGGCTCTGAAGGCTCAGGGATTCTTTCAGGGCTGTTCAGAGGGCCTCCTCCGAGGGAGAGCCACGTTGAATGTAATACTGGCCAAAACGTTGTCCTGGGGCTGCTTTACAGCGGTAGAAATCAGGCTCTGCAAGCGAGGATCAGTTCATTGCCCTTCCCTCTGCATAGAAAGGGTTGACCCCCACAGCCTGTTCTGCGCTGTGTTGCTCGGAAAACAAACAGGGGACTCGCGGCACACACGCTCTCCCTCAGAAGGGAATTCATACGCGACTCTCTGAGGCCTCCGGAGAGCCGTAGAGGAGTTAAAGCACTCTATCGAGTCAGGGTTCATGGAGATGGCTGCACAGCAAAGTGTGCTGATAGGAAACACTCGTGCTTACCTTGAGGCCCGGGGTCACGTTTACTTCGCACTTTAGCTCGGGCAAGCCGTGGGATGAGCTCCTAGCAAGGCACTGGCCACCACCTGGATTCGTAGGAGAAAACTCACTTTCTTCCCTGAGGCATTCCTAGCACTGACTAGAAGACGGGTAAGAGCACTTTCAGTCATCTTGAGGCCGCCACTATCTACCTTTCAAACGGGGGGAAATCCTGCCTTTCGCCAGGCTTCTTCTCAATTACACACCGGATCACCCAGCACATAGACCTCTCTTCGCTGACAAGCCAAAGGAGGCCCTTGCAGCACAATTCGGCCTTCTGCGATGAAACTTTGGGATGCAGTGAGTTCTGCATGTGCTGAATGGCGTAATCCTCTAAATGCCCTCAGGAGGCCTAGGTGACTTTGCATGTTCCAAGTGCCTAGCAAGGCTCAGGGTAAATCTCTACTTTATTTCGGGCTGGACCTAAAGTCTACTTTCTGCCTCACTTAGAGAGACGTCGAGCACGAGTCCCCAAAGTGGATTGGAGCCCCGGTGGTTTCTTTCAGGGCCGCTTAGGTGTCCTCAACGTGGCAGACCCGCATGGAAAGAAAGCCTGCCCAAGAACCGTGCTCCTGGGGCTGTTGCAAAGCTGTGGAACGCTAGCCTTAGAGAACAGATTAGTTCCCGGCCCTTTCACCTGCGTAGTGAGGCATGGTCCCAGAGCCGTGTATCCCTTGATGGGGCTCAGAAGGCTTTGGGTCCACGGTGCACTTCCTCGGAAAGAAGTGCCCCCGTCAGAGGCTTGAGCACTCTGAGGCATACTAAAGCTAAAGCCGTCCACTGACTGAGACTTCCTAGAAACTGGTGCACCCCTGCCTCTGGGAATGGGAAAATGTGCACCTTACCTCGTGGATCGAGGTCACCTTTAGTTGGCACTTTAGCTACAGTATGCTCTGGGCTGAGCTCCCAGGAAGGAACCGCAAGCGCCCGGTTTCTTTTGCAGAAGCTCACTGCTCCTCAGAGGCATCTGTGGAGTGAACAGTGTCCTGGGGGCGTGGCGTGCAGGCAGCTTGGAAGCTGCCCCGAAGTTGCTTTCCAAAGGGGGAGAGTCGGGCTTCTCCCACATGCTCCAGTTTCCCACGTGACCCCACAGCGCATTTACCGGCACCCTCTGACTGACTACTGGAGACTTTCGGCCACACGGGGCCTTTCTATGATCACACTTCGTTGCAGGCGGGCTCTTTTGCATGCCGTGCCTAGCATTACCCGCTTAATGACTTAGTCAGGCCTAGGTGACTTTGGATCGTCCAAATGTCTCACAAGTTGACCGGTTTTTCTGCTCTTTCTGTCAGGCTGGACCTACAGTGTACCTTGCGTCACAATAGAGAGATGACAGGTAAGAGTCGCCAGGGGGCTCTGAAGGCTCAGGGATTCTTTCAGGGCTGTTCAGAGGGCCTCCTCCGAGGGAGAGCCACGTTGAATGTAATACTGGCAAAAACGTTGTCCTGGGGCTGCTTTACAGCGGTAGAAATCAGGCTCTGCAAGCGAGGATCAGTTCATTGCCCTTCCCTCTGCATAGAAAGGGTTGACCCCCACAGCCTGTTCTGCGCTGTGTTGCTCGGAAAACAAACAGGGGACTCGCGGCACACACGCTCTCCCTCAGAAGGGAATTCATACGCGACTCTCTGAGGCCTCCGGAGAGCCGTAGAGGAGTTAAAGCACTCTATCGAGTCAGGGTTCATGGAGATGGCTGCACAGCAAAGTGTGCTGATAGGAAACACTCGTGCTTACCTTGAGGCCCGGGGTCACGTTTACTTCGCACTTTAGCTCGGGCAAGCCGTGGGATGAGCTCCTAGCAAGGCACTGGCCACCACCTGGATTCGTAGGAGAAAACTCACTTTCTTCCCTGAGGCATTCCTAGCACTGACTAGAAGACGGGTAAGAGCACTTTCAGTCATCTTGAGGCCGCCACTATCTACCTTTCAAACGGGGGGAAATCCTGCCTTTCGCCAGGCTTCTTCTCAATTACACACCGGATCACCCAGCACATAGACCTCTCTTCGCTGACAAGCCAAAGGAGGCCCTTGCAGCACAATTCGGCCTTCTGCGATGAAACTTTGGGATGCAGTGAGTTCTGCATGTGCTGAATGGCGTAATCCTCTAAATGCCCTCAGGAGGCCTAGGTGACTTTGCATGTTCCAAGTGCCTAGCAAGGCTCAGGGTAAATCTCTACTTTATTTCGGGCTGGACCTAAAGTCTACTTTCTGCCTCACTTAGAGAGACGTCGAGCACGAGTCCCCAAAGTGGATTGGAGCCCCGGTGGTTTCTTTCAGGGCCGCTTAGGTGTCCTCAACGTGGCAGACCCGCATGGAAAGAAAGCCTGCCCAAGAACCGTGCTCCTGGGGCTGTTGCAAAGCTGTGGAACGCTAGCCTTAGAGAACAGATTAGTTCCCGGCCCTTTCACCTGCGTAGTGAGGCATGGTCCCAGAGCCGTGTATCCCTTGATGGGGCTCAGAAGGCTTTGGGTCCACGGTGCACTTCCTCGGAAAGAAGTGCCCCCGTCAGAGGCTTGAGCACTCTGAGGCATACTAAAGCTAAAGCCGTCCACTGACTGAGACTTCCTAGAAACTGGTGCACCCCTGCCTCTGGGAATGGGAAAATGTGCACCTTACCTCGTGGATCGAGGTCACCTTTAGTTGGCACTTTAGCTACAGTATGCTCTGGGCTGAGCTCCCAGGAAGGAACCGCAAGCGCCCGGTTTCTTTTGCAGAAGCTCACTGCTCCTCAGAGGCATCTGTGGAGTGAACAGTGTCCTGGGGGCGTGGCGTGCAGGCAGCTTGGAAGCTGCCCCGAAGTTGCTTTCCAAAGGGGGAGAGTCGGGCTTCTCCCACATGCTCCAGTTTCCCACGTGACCCCACAGCGCATTTACCGGCACCCTCTGACTGACTACTGGAGACTTTCGGCCACACGGGGCCTTTCTATGATCACACTTCGTTGCAGGCGGGCTCTTTTGCATGCCGTGCCTAGCATTACCCGCTTAATGACTTAGTCAGGCCTAGGTGACTTTGGATCGTCCAAATGTCTCCCAAGTTGACCGGTTTTTCTGCTCTTTCTGTCAGGCTGGACCTACAGTGTACCTTGCGTCACAATAGAGAGATGACAGGTAAGAGTCGCCAGGGGGCTCTGAAGGCTCAGGGATTCTTTCAGGGCTGTTCAGAGGGCCTCCTCCGAGGGAGAGCCACGTTGAATGTAATACTGGCCAAAACGTTGTCCTGGGGCTGCTTTACAGCGGTAGAAATCAGGCTCTGCAAGCGAGGATCAGTTCATTGCCCTTCCCTCTGCATAGAAAGGGTTGACCCCCACAGCCTGTTCTGCGCTGTGTTGCTCGGAAAACAAACAGGGGACTCGCGGCACACACGCTCTCCCTCAGAAGGGAATTCATACGCGACTCTCTGAGGCCTCCGGAGAGCCGTAGAGGAGTTAAAGCACTCTATCGAGTCAGGGTTCATGGAGATGGCTGCACAGCAAAGTGTGCTGATAGGAAACACTCGTGCTTACCTTGAGGCCCGGGGTCACGTTTACTTCGCACTTTAGCTCGGGCAAGCCGTGGGATGAGCTCCTAGCAAGGCACTGGCCACCACCTGGATTCGTAGGAGAAAACTCACTTTCTTCCCTGAGGCATTCCTAGCACTGACTAGAAGACGGGTAAGAGCACTTTCAGTCATCTTGAGGCCGCCACTATCTACCTTTCAAACGGGGGGAAATCCTGCCTTTCGCCAGGCTTCTTCTCAATTACACACCGGATCACCCAGCACATAGACCTCTCTTCGCTGACAAGCCAAAGGAGGCCCTTGCAGCACAATTCGGCCTTCTGCGATGAAACTTTGGGATGCAGTGAGTTCTGCATGTGCTGAATGGCGTAATCCTCTAAATGCCCTCAGGAGGCCTAGGTGACTTTGCATGTTCCAAGTGCCTAGCAAGGCTCAGGGTAAATCTCTACTTTATTTCGGGCTGGACCTAAAGTCTACTTTCTGCCTCACTTAGAGAGACGTCGAGCACGAGTCCCCAAAGTGGATTGGAGCCCCGGTGGTTTCTTTCAGGGCCGCTTAGGTGTCCTCAACGTGGCAGACCCGCATGGAAAGAAAGCCTGCCCAAGAACCGTGCTCCTGGGGCTGTTGCAAAGCTGTGGAACGCTAGCCTTAGAGAACAGATTAGTTCCCGGCCCTTTCACCTGCGTAGTGAGGCATGGTCCCAGAGCCGTGTATCCCTTGATGGGGCTCAGAAGGCTTTGGGTCCACGGTGCACTTCCTCGGAAAGAAGTGCCCCCGTCAGAGGCTTGAGCACTCTGAGGCATACTAAAGCTAAAGCCGTCCACTGACTGAGACTTCCTAGAAACTGGTGCACCCCTGCCTCTGGGAATGGGAAAATGTGCACCTTACCTCGTGGATCGAGGTCACCTTTAGTTGGCACTTTAGCTACAGTATGCTCTGGGCTGAGCTCCCAGGAAGGAACCGCAAGCGCCCGGTTTCTTTTGCAGAAGCTCACTGCTCCTCAGAGGCATCTGTGGAGTGAACAGTGTCCTGGGGGCGTGGCGTGCAGGCAGCTTGGAAGCTGCCCCGAAGTTGCTTTCCAAAGGGGGAGAGTCGGGCTTCTCCCACATGCTCCAGTTTCCCACGTGACCCCACAGCGCATTTACCGGCACCCTCTGACTGACTACTGGAGACTTTCGGCCACACGGGGCCTTTCTATGATCACACTTCGTTGCAGGCGGGCTCTTTTGCATGCCGTGCCTAGCATTACCCGCTTAATGACTTAGTCAGGCCTAGGTGACTTTGGATCGTCCAAATGTCTCCCAAGTTGACCGGTTTTTCTGCTCTTTCTGTCAGGCTGGACCTACAGTGTACCTTGCGTCACAATAGAGAGATGACAGGTAAGAGTCGCCAGGGGGCTCTGAAGGCTCAGGGATTCTTTCAGGGCTGTTCAGAGGGCCTCCTCCGAGGGAGAGCCACGTTGAATGTAATACTGGCCAAAACGTTGTCCTGGGGCTGCTTTACAGCGGTAGAAATCAGGCTCTGCAAGCGAGGATCAGTTCATTGCCCTTCCCTCTGCATAGAAAGGGTTGACCCCCACAGCCTGTTCTGCGCTGTGTTGCTCGGAAAACAAACAGGGGACTCGCGGCACACACGCTCTCCCTCAGAAGGGAATTCATACGCGACTCTCTGAGGCCTCCGGAGAGCCGTAGAGGAGTTAAAGCACTCTATCGAGTCAGGGTTCATGGAGATGGCTGCACAGCAAAGTGTGCTGATAGGAAACACTCGTGCTTACCTTGAGGCCCGGGGTCACGTTTACTTCGCACTTTAGCTCGGGCAAGCCGTGGGATGAGCTCCTAGCAAGGCACTGGCCACCACCTGGATTCGTAGGAGAAAACTCACTTTCTTCCCTGAGGCATTCCTAGCACTGACTAGAAGACGGGTAAGAGCACTTTCAGTCATCTTGAGGCCGCCACTATCTACCTTTCAAACGGGGGGAAATCCTGCCTTTCGCCAGGCTTCTTCTCAATTACACACCGGATCACCCAGCACATAGACCTCTCTTCGCTGACAAGCCAAAGGAGGCCCTTGCAGCACAATTCGGCCTTCTGCGATGAAACTTTGGGATGCAGTGAGTTCTGCATGTGCTGAATGGCGTAATCCTCTAAATGCCCTCAGGAGGCCTAGGTGACTTTGCATGTTCCAAGTGCCTAGCAAGGCTCAGGGTAAATCTCTACTTTATTTCGGGCTGGACCTAAAGTCTACTTTCTGCCTCACTTAGAGAGACGTCGAGCACGAGTCCCCAAAGTGGATTGGAGCCCCGGTGGTTTCTTTCAGGGCCGCTTAGGTGTCCTCAACGTGGCAGACCCGCATGGAAAGAAAGCCTGCCCAAGAACCGTGCTCCTGGGGCTGTTGCAAAGCTGTGGAACGCTAGCCTTAGAGAACAGATTAGTTCCCGGCCCTTTCACCTGCGTAGTGAGGCATGGTCCCAGAGCCGTGTATCCCTTGATGGGGCTCAGAAGGCTTTGGGTCCACGGTGCACTTCCTCGGAAAGAAGTGCCCCCGTCAGAGGCTTGAGCACTCTGAGGCATACTAAAGCTAAAGCCGTCCACTGACTGAGACTTCCTAGAAACTGGTGCACCCCTGCCTCTGGGAATGGGAAAATGTGCACCTTACCTCGTGGATCGAGGTCACCTTTAGTTGGCACTTTAGCTACAGTATGCTCTGGGCTGAGCTCCCAGGAAGGAACCGCAAGCGCCCGGTTTCTTTTGCAGAAGCTCACTGCTCCTCAGAGGCATCTGTGGAGTGAACAGTGTCCTGGGGGCGTGGCGTGCAGGCAGCTTGGAAGCTGCCCCGAAGTTGCTTTCCAAAGGGGGAGAGTCGGGCTTCTCCCACATGCTCCAGTTTCCCACGTGACCCCACAGCGCATTTACCGGCACCCTCTGACTGACTACTGGAGACTTTCGGCCACACGGGGCCTTTCTATGATCACACTTCGTTGCAGGCGGGCTCTTTTGCATGCCGTGCCTAGCATTACCCGCTTAATGACTTAGTCAGGCCTAGGTGACTTTGGATCGTCCAAATGTCTCCCAAGTTGACCGGTTTTTCTGCTCTTTCTGTCAGGCTGGACCTACAGTGTACCTTGCGTCACAATAGAGAGATGACAGGTAAGAGCCGCCAGGGGGCTCTGAAGGCTCAGGGATTCTTTCAGGGCTGTTCAGAGGGCCTCCTCCGAGGGAGAGCCACGTTGAATGTAATACTGGCCAAAACGTTGTCCTGGGGCTGCTTTACAGCGGTAGAAATCAGGCTCTGCAAGCGAGGATCAGTTCATTGCCCTTCCCTCTGCATAGAAAGGGTTGACCCCCACAGCCTGTTCTGCGCTGTGTTGCTCGGAAAACAAACAGGGGACTCGCGGCACACACGCTCTCCCTCAGAAGGGAATTCATACGCGACTCTCTGAGGCCTCCGGAGAGCCGTAGAGGAGTTAAAGCACTCTATCGAGTCAGGGTTCATGGAGATGGCTGCACAGCAAAGTGTGCTGATAGGAAACACTCGTGCTTACCTTGAGGCCCGGGGTCACGTTTACTTCGCACTTTAGCTCGGGCAAGCCGTGGGATGAGCTCCTAGCAAGGCACTGGCCACCACCTGGATTCGTAGGAGAAAACTCACTTTCTTCCCTGAGGCATTCCTAGCACTGACTAGAAGACGGGTAAGAGCACTTTCAGTCATCTTGAGGCCGCCACTATCTACCTTTCAAACGGGGGGAAATCCTGCCTTTCGCCAGGCTTCTTCTCAATTACACACCGGATCACCCAGCACATAGACCTCTCTTCGCTGACAAGCCAAAGGAGGCCCTTGCAGCACAATTCGGCCTTCTGCGATGAAACTTTGGGATGCAGTGAGTTCTGCATGTGCTGAATGGCGTAATCCTCTAAATGCCCTCAGGAGGCCTAGGTGACTTTGCATGTTCCAAGTGCCTAGCAAGGCTCAGGGTAAATCTCTACTTTATTTCGGGCTGGACCTAAAGTCTACTTTCTGCCTCACTTAGAGAGACGTCGAGCACGAGTCCCCAAAGTGGATTGGAGCCCCGGTGGTTTCTTTCAGGGCCGCTTAGGTGTCCTCAACGTGGCAGACCCGCATGGAAAGAAAGCCTGCCCAAGAACCGTGCTCCTGGGGCTGTTGCAAAGCTGTGGAACGCTAGCCTTAGAGAACAGATTAGTTCCCGGCCCTTTCACCTGCGTAGTGAGGCATGGTCCCAGAGCCGTGTATCCCTTGATGGGGCTCAGAAGGCTTTGGGTCCACGGTGCACTTCCTCGGAAAGAAGTGCCCCCGTCAGAGGCTTGAGCACTCTGAGGCATACTAAAGCTAAAGCCGTCCACTGACTGAGACTTCCTAGAAACTGGTGCACCCCTGCCTCTGGGAATGGGAAAATGTGCACCTTACCTCGTGGATCGAGGTCACCTTTAGTTGGCACTTTAGCTACAGTATGCTCTGGGCTGAGCTCCCAGGAAGGAACCGCAAGCGCCCGGTTTCTTTTGCAGAAGCTCACTGCTCCTCAGAGGCATCTGTGGAGTGAACAGTGTCCTGGGGGCGTGGCGTGCAGGCAGCTTGGAAGCTGCCCCGAAGTTGCTTTCCAAAGGGGGAGAGTCGGGCTTCTCCCACATGCTCCAGTTTCCCACGTGACCCCACAGCGCATTTACCGGCACCCTCTGACTGACTACTGGAGACTTTCGGCCACACGGGGCCTTTCTATGATCACACTTCGTTGCAGGCGGGCTCTTTTGCATGCCGTGCCTAGCATTACCCGCTTAATGACTTAGTCAGGCCTAGGTGACTTTGGATCGTCCAAATGTCTCCCAAGTTGACCGGTTTTTCTGCTCTTTCTGTCAGGCTGGACCTACAGTGTACCTTGCGTCACAATAGAGAGATGACAGGTAAGAGCCGCCAGGGGGCTCTGAAGGCTCAGGGATTCTTTCAGGGCTGTTCAGAGGGCCTCCTCCGAGGGAGAGCCACGTTGAATGTAATACTGGCCAAAACGTTGTCCTGGGGCTGCTTTACAGCGGTAGAAATCAGGCTCTGCAAGCGAGGATCAGTTCATTGCCCTTCCCTCTGCATAGAAAGGGTTGACCCCCACAGCCTGTTCTGCGCTGTGTTGCTCGGAAAACAAACAGGGGACTCGCGGCACACACGCTCTCCCTCAGAAGGGAATTCATACGCGACTCTCTGAGGCCTCCGGAGAGCCGTAGAGGAGTTAAAGCACTCTATCGAGTCAGGGTTCATGGAGATGGCTGCACAGCAAAGTGTGCTGATAGGAAACACTCGTGCTTACCTTGAGGCCCGGGGTCACGTTTACTTCGCACTTTAGCTCGGGCAAGCCGTGGGATGAGCTCCTAGCAAGGCACTGGCCACCACCTGGATTCGTAGGAGAAAACTCACTTTCTTCCCTGAGGCATTCCTAGCACTGACTAGAAGACGGGTAAGAGCACTTTCAGTCATCTTGAGGCCGCCACTATCTACCTTTCAAACGGGGGGAAATCCTGCCTTTCGCCAGGCTTCTTCTCAATTACACACCGGATCACCCAGCACATAGACCTCTCTTCGCTGACAAGCCAAAGGAGGCCCTTGCAGCACAATTCGGCCTTCTGCGATGAAACTTTGGGATGCAGTGAGTTCTGCATGTGCTGAATGGCGTAATCCTCTAAATGCCCTCAGGAGGCCTAGGTGACTTTGCATGTTCCAAGTGCCTAGCAAGGCTCAGGGTAAATCTCTACTTTATTTCGGGCTGGACCTAAAGTCTACTTTCTGCCTCACTTAGAGAGACGTCGAGCACGAGTCCCCAAAGTGGATTGGAGCCCCGGTGGTTTCTTTCAGGGCCGCTTAGGTGTCCTCAACGTGGCAGACCCGCATGGAAAGAAAGCCTGCCCAAGAACCGTGCTCCTGGGGCTGTTGCAAAGCTGTGGAACGCTAGCCTTAGAGAACAGATTAGTTCCCGGCCCTTTCACCTGCGTAGTGAGGCATGGTCCCAGAGCCGTGTATCCCTTGATGGGGCTCAGAAGGCTTTGGGTCCACGGTGCACTTCCTCGGAAAGAAGTGCCCCCGTCAGAGGCTTGAGCACTCTGAGGCATACTAAAGCTAAAGCCGTCCACTGACTGAGACTTCCTAGAAACTGGTGCACCCCTGCCTCTGGGAATGGGAAAATGTGCACCTTACCTCGTGGATCGAGGTCACCTTTAGTTGGCACTTTAGCTACAGTATGCTCTGGGCTGAGCTCCCAGGAAGGAACCGCAAGCGCCCGGTTTCTTTTGCAGAAGCTCACTGCTCCTCAGAGGCATCTGTGGAGTGAACAGTGTCCTGGGGGCGTGGCGTGCAGGCAGCTTGGAAGCTGCCCCGAAGTTGCTTTCCAAAGGGGGAGAGTCGGGCTTCTCCCACATGCTCCAGTTTCCCACGTGACCCCACAGCGCATTTACCGGCACCCTCTGACTGACTACTGGAGACTTTCGGCCACACGGGGCCTTTCTATGATCACACTTCGTTGCAGGCGGGCTCTTTTGCATGCCGTGCCTAGCATTACCCGCTTAATGACTTAGTCAGGCCTAGGTGACTTTGGATCGTCCAAATGTCTCCCAAGTTGACCGGTTTTTCTGCTCTTTCTGTCAGGCTGGACCTACAGTGTACCTTGCGTCACAATAGAGAGATGACAGGTAAGAGCCGCCAGGGGGCTCTGAAGGCTCAGGGATTCTTTCAGGGCTGTTCAGAGGGCCTCCTCCGAGGGAGAGCCACGTTGAATGTAATACTGGCCAAAACGTTGTCCTGGGGCTGCTTTACAGCGGTAGAAATCAGGCTCTGCAAGCGAGGATCAGTTCATTGCCCTTCCCTCTGCATAGAAAGGGTTGACCCCCACAGCCTGTTCTGCGCTGTGTTGCTCGGAAAACAAACAGGGGACTCGCGGCACACACGCTCTCCCTCAGAAGGGAATTCATACGCGACTCTCTGAGGCCTCCGGAGAGCCGTAGAGGAGTTAAAGCACTCTATCGAGTCAGGGTTCATGGAGATGGCTGCACAGCAAAGTGTGCTGATAGGAAACACTCGTGCTTACCTTGAGGCCCGGGGTCACGTTTACTTCGCACTTTAGCTCGGGCAAGCCGTGGGATGAGCTCCTAGCAAGGCACTGGCCACCACCTGGATTCGTAGGAGAAAACTCACTTTCTTCCCTGAGGCATTCCTAGCACTGACTAGAAGACGGGTAAGAGCACTTTCAGTCATCTTGAGGCCGCCACTATCTACCTTTCAAACGGGGGGAAATCCTGCCTTTCGCCAGGCTTCTTCTCAATTACACACCGGATCACCCAGCACATAGACCTCTCTTCGCTGACAAGCCAAAGGAGGCCCTTGCAGCACAATTCGGCCTTCTGCGATGAAACTTTGGGATGCAGTGAGTTCTGCATGTGCTGAATGGCGTAATCCTCTAAATGCCCTCAGGAGGCCTAGGTGACTTTGCATGTTCCAAGTGCCTAGCAAGGCTCAGGGTAAATCTCTACTTTATTTCGGGCTGGACCTAAAGTCTACTTTCTGCCTCACTTAGAGAGACGTCGAGCACGAGTCCCCAAAGTGGATTGGAGCCCCGGTGGTTTCTTTCAGGGCCGCTTAGGTGTCCTCAACGTGGCAGACCCGCATGGAAAGAAAGCCTGCCCAAGAACCGTGCTCCTGGGGCTGTTGCAAAGCTGTGGAACGCTAGCCTTAGAGAACAGATTAGTTCCCGGCCCTTTCACCTGCGTAGTGAGGCATGGTCCCAGAGCCGTGTATCCCTTGATGGGGCTCAGAAGGCTTTGGGTCCACGGTGCACTTCCTCGGAAAGAAGTGCCCCCGTCAGAGGCTTGAGCACTCTGAGGCATACTAAAGCTAAAGCCGTCCACTGACTGAGACTTCCTAGAAACTGGTGCACCCCTGCCTCTGGGAATGGGAAAATGTGCACCTTACCTCGTGGATCGAGGTCACCTTTAGTTGGCACTTTAGCTACAGTATGCTCTGGGCTGAGCTCCCAGGAAGGAACCGCAAGCGCCCGGTTTCTTTTGCAGAAGCTCACTGCTCCTCAGAGGCATCTGTGGAGTGAACAGTGTCCTGGGGGCGTGGCGTGCAGGCAGCTTGGAAGCTGCCCCGAAGTTGCTTTCCAAAGGGGGAGAGTCGGGCTTCTCCCACATGCTCCAGTTTCCCACGTGACCCCACAGCGCATTTACCGGCACCCTCTGACTGACTACTGGAGACTTTCGGCCACACGGGGCCTTTCTATGATCACACTTCGTTGCAGGCGGGCTCTTTTGCATGCCGTGCCTAGCATTACCCGCTTAATGACTTAGTCAGGCCTAGGTGACTTTGGATCGTCCAAATGTCTCCCAAGTTGACCGGTTTTTCTGCTCTTTCTGTCAGGCTGGACCTACAGTGTACCTTGCGTCACAATAGAGAGATGACAGGTAAGAGCCGCCAGGGGGCTCTGAAGGCTCAGGGATTCTTTCAGGGCTGTTCAGAGGGCCTCCTCCGAGGGAGAGCCACGTTGAATGTAATACTGGCCAAAACGTTGTCCTGGGGCTGCTTTACAGCGGTAGAAATCAGGCTCTGCAAGCGAGGATCAGTTCATTGCCCTTCCCTCTGCATAGAAAGGGTTGACCCCCACAGCCTGTTCTGCGCTGTGTTGCTCGGAAAACAAACAGGGGACTCGCGGCACACACGCTCTCCCTCAGAAGGGAATTCATACGCGACTCTCTGAGGCCTCCGGAGAGCCGTAGAGGAGTTAAAGCACTCTATCGAGTCAGGGTTCATGGAGATGGCTGCACAGCAAAGTGTGCTGATAGGAAACACTCGTGCTTACCTTGAGGCCCGGGGTCACGTTTACTTCGCACTTTAGCTCGGGCAAGCCGTGGGATGAGCTCCTAGCAAGGCACTGGCCACCACCTGGATTCGTAGGAGAAAACTCACTTTCTTCCCTGAGGCATTCCTAGCACTGACTAGAAGACGGGTAAGAGCACTTTCAGTCATCTTGAGGCCGCCACTATCTACCTTTCAAACGGGGGGAAATCCTGCCTTTCGCCAGGCTTCTTCTCAATTACACACCGGATCACCCAGCACATAGACCTCTCTTCGCTGACAAGCCAAAGGAGGCCCTTGCAGCACAATTCGGCCTTCTGCGATGAAACTTTGGGATGCAGTGAGTTCTGCATGTGCTGAATGGCGTAATCCTCTAAATGCCCTCAGGAGGCCTAGGTGACTTTGCATGTTCCAAGTGCCTAGCAAGGCTCAGGGTAAATCTCTACTTTATTTCGGGCTGGACCTAAAGTCTACTTTCTGCCTCACTTAGAGAGACGTCGAGCACGAGTCCCCAAAGTGGATTGGAGCCCCGGTGGTTTCTTTCAGGGCCGCTTAGGTGTCCTCAACGTGGCAGACCCGCATGGAAAGAAAGCCTGCCCAAGAACCGTGCTCCTGGGGCTGTTGCAAAGCTGTGGAACGCTAGCCTTAGAGAACAGATTAGTTCCCGGCCCTTTCACCTGCGTAGTGAGGCATGGTCCCAGAGCCGTGTATCCCTTGATGGGGCTCAGAAGGCTTTGGGTCCACGGTGCACTTCCTCGGAAAGAAGTGCCCCCGTCAGAGGCTTGAGCACTCTGAGGCATACTAAAGCTAAAGCCGTCCACTGACTGAGACTTCCTAGAAACTGGTGCACCCCTGCCTCTGGGAATGGGAAAATGTGCACCTTACCTCGTGGATCGAGGTCACCTTTAGTTGGCACTTTAGCTACAGTATGCTCTGGGCTGAGCTCCCAGGAAGGAACCGCAAGCGCCCGGTTTCTTTTGCAGAAGCTCACTGCTCCTCAGAGGCATCTGTGGAGTGAACAGTGTCCTGGGGGCGTGGCGTGCAGGCAGCTTGGAAGCTGCCCCGAAGTTGCTTTCCAAAGGGGGAGAGTCGGGCTTCTCCCACATGCTCCAGTTTCCCACGTGACCCCACAGCGCATTTACCGGCACCCTCTGACTGACTACTGGAGACTTTCGGCCACACGGGGCCTTTCTATGATCACACTTCGTTGCAGGCGGGCTCTTTTGCATGCCGTGCCTAGCATTACCCGCTTAATGACTTAGTCAGGCCTAGGTGACTTTGGATCGTCCAAATGTCTCCCAAGTTGACCGGTTTTTCTGCTCTTTCTGTCAGGCTGGACCTACAGTGTACCTTGCGTCACAATAGAGAGATGACAGGTAAGAGCCGCCAGGGGGCTCTGAAGGCTCAGGGATTCTTTCAGGGCTGTTCAGAGGGCCTCCTCCGAGGGAGAGCCACGTTGAATGTAATACTGGCCAAAACGTTGTCCTGGGGCTGCTTTACAGCGGTAGAAATCAGGCTCTGCAAGCGAGGATCAGTTCATTGCCCTTCCCTCTGCATAGAAAGGGTTGACCCCCCACAGCCTGTTCTGCGCTGTGTTGCTCGGAAAACAAACAGGGGACTCGCGGCACACACGCTCTCCCTCAGAAGGGAATTCATACGCGACTCTCTGAGGCCTCCGGAGAGCCGTAGAGGAGTTAAAGCACTCTATCGAGTCAGGGTTCATGGAGATGGCTGCACAGCAAAGTGTGCTGATAGGAAACACTCGTGCTTACCTTGAGGCCCGGGGTCACGTTTACTTCGCACTTTAGCTCGGGCAAGCCGTGGGATGAGCTCCTAGCAAGGCACTGGCCACCACCTGGATTCGTAGGAGAAAACTCACTTTCTTCCCTGAGGCATTCCTAGCACTGACTAGAAGACGGGTAAGAGCACTTTCAGTCATCTTGAGGCCGCCACTATCTACCTTTCAAACGGGGGGAAATCCTGCCTTTCGCCAGGCTTCTTCTCAATTACACACCGGATCACCCAGCACATAGACCTCTCTTCGCTGACAAGCCAAAGGAGGCCCTTGCAGCACAATTCGGCCTTCTGCGATGAAACTTTGGGATGCAGTGAGTTCTGCATGTGCTGAATGGCGTAATCCTCTAAATGCCCTCAGGAGGCCTAGGTGACTTTGCATGTTCCAAGTGCCTAGCAAGGCTCAGGTAAATCTCTACTTTATTTCGGGCTGGACTAAAGTCTACTTTCTGCCTCACTTAGAGAGACGTCGAGCACGAGTCCCCAAAGTGGATTGGGAGCCCCGGTGGTTTCTTTCAGGGCCGCTTAGGTGTCCTCAACGTGGCAGACCCGCATGGAAAGAAAGCCTGCCCAAGAACCGTGCTCCTGGGGCTGTTGCAAAG